>NC_090271.1:99610000-99840000 GCF_040414725.1 Anabrus simplex | reverse complement strand
CGAATAAACGGATGGCACTATTGTAGATGATGGTACCCCGCTTATCAAGACTTCTGACTTTCGTTACCTCGGCTTTCATATGACATCCGTTGGTAACAGCTTCCCGGATGCTCGAGCTCGTTTCAACGCCGCTTGTATGAATTGGCGCTAAGTTACGGGTGAGCCCTGTGCTTTAAGTCGAAGCTCTACCGCACGATAATCCGTCCAGTGGAGCTCTATGGTTCTGTATGCTGGCCAGTGACGAAGAGACACGAGCAGATGCTTCACACAATGGAGATGCGTATGCTGCGATAGTTTATGAGAGTAACACGACATGAGCATATCAGAAAATTAAGACATTTGAAGCAACTTCAGAATCGCTTCCGTTCCTGTAAAGATGAGGGAAGCGAAGTTACACTGCAATGGTCACGTGGTATGAGCTGACGTTGAAAATATTACAAGACGGGCACTCATGCTCAGTCGAATGCTACGAATGTCAGTCGAGGAAGAGATGGATGGAATGCTTGCGAGAAGGCAACAAAACAGGCAAGCCTTCAAATGTCCGCCCCGCTGAAGCTGCAGACCGGACAAAGTGGAGAGCGAGATGCAGAAAGGGGGACCCCCACAACTTGATGGGAACAAAGCCAGGAAGAATAAAGCGACTGTGGTTTGCCTTATTACTCGGCCCAAGTTCGACTCCCAACCGGTTCGAGGATTTTAATCTTAAATGGTTAATTCCCTTGGTTCGGAGACTGGGTATTCGTACTGTCCCCAACATTCCTGCAACACATGCACTACACACACTACTATCCTCCAACACACACACGCAGTTTCCTATACATGGCGGATGCCATCTTCCCTCGCCGGAGGATTCGCCTTACAAGAACTGCACCAGGCTAGCATTATTACTATTATTTATTTATTTATTTATTTATTTATTTATTTATTTATTTATTTATTTATTTATTTATTTATTTATTTATTTATTTATTACGGCTACACAAGCCACCTGTTTCTCTTTCTTAGGACTTACACCATTTTATTTGTATTGTAACCAAAAGTTATTCAACCTCACGTTACTTTTCAGCCGCTCTTCCGCCGAAATGTTCCTCAGCTTGGCAGGTTCTTTCTCTGGACCATCCCTCAACCTCGCAAATTTCTTCCCCCGTAAACTAGAATAATGTGATATTTTTGCTGGACAAACCGGAGGCGGGAGAGGTTTTTCTCCGGATACTCCGGGTTTCGCTGTCATCTTTCATTCCAGCGACAGTCTCCAATATCATTTCATAATTTATTATTATTATTATTATTATTATTATTATTATTATTATTACTGTTTTTCTTGGAGCAGAAAGAGGTGAAAGAAGGTGCTGGGTGGAATGGGTCTATCTACTATATCAAAGATTAACTTAAAACGTTAAAAACGAAGGTTATATTTCTTTTCAAATTTCAAACTTGACAAGCATCTTCACTAGGTGAAGAAAGGAAAGATCATGCACAATAACAATCTGATACAAGAACTGGAAAACCCAAGAATAAGGAATTTAACAGATTTTGGGCTTCAAGCCCCAGATTTCCAACTTTACAATATCGAAAATTAGCGTTTACATAGACAAGGAGAAATCTCCCAAAATAGAGCACCTTTGCTCCAACCGATACAAATTTTACAGCCTTCCAGAGGCACCCCTCCATATTACAGCAATCTCAGAAAAGAGCTTACATACTCTCCGACATTAACTAAGGAGACTGCGCTCCCAATTTCTTACAGCCACTCACGGCAACATTACACCAAAAATCTTACAAATTCCTGGCCTCTCTAGGCCCAACTTAGAATTTTACAATTTTGTACACAGGGGTAACTAGTACCCAAACTACTGCCTTCGTGGAAAGAAGAACAGGTTAAATTACTGGCCCTAACACAAAATGAATGGAGGCATACACTTGTGCTCCTAGAAAATTAAGTATAAAACCCTAATTGGGCTCTCAGCCCGATGATGCAGACGCTAATCCCAAGCTACTGAGGTGACTAGAATGAAGGTTAATTAAACGCTTTACAGAAAAGAGAAACAGTTACAAAATCGTAGTCACCTCAAACTAAGTTGAAGGGGAACTCGAGAGGGTAACGCACTCTCTATCCCCGATTTACAGTTTAAGACTTTACGAAATTTTACATTAGCCCAAAGAAAGTTTACATTTTAGAAAACAGGAGGTTACATAGTTAGAAATTAGAACCTTCCCCTCGTGTAAGTCTGCGGAGGTAGTTACAGAAAAAAATAGACTGGTGGACATACCTTGGCTGATGAACTGCCTGGCGAAGAATGAGGTGCCTCGCCTCCTGTCTTAACACACACACTCAGTAAGACGACGATCAATAAGACAAGGTAGCCAGAAAAAGCCTCAGCTTATATACCCGAGGGGACGATTCGAGAGGGTTCTGGACTAAATCCGGACACACCCTCTCATTTTTATTGTCAGATTTAAAAGATACAAGAAACCTATTATTGGCTGGAAAATAATTACAGAAAATTCATGATTGGCCAGATTCAATAACTGGCGGAATGAGAAAGAAGTGTTGCAAACCTTGAAATAACGAAATAAATGAAAGTTAATTTAGTTTGAGAAAACATAACGACACAAAACTTCTTTAAATCATTAATTCTTTTACCTTGCACCAGAGTGCATTACATGAGTTTTTGTAACGACATCTATGAAAAAAAGTTCAAACTTCTTGACGAAAACCAAAACAAAACCAGTAAATACAGACAGTTTAGGCAACTTCACAATAACACAATTACTCCATAATTCAATGGTGACATCTTCTGGTCAATGTTCCAACTTCGTGCCGTAGCTGTTTCACGTTTATAATGAGAGAAAGCGTTCTTTAAGGCGCTTCTTTTAAACGTGTGGGGTTGAGGTGTATCTCCCGGTACAATTATAACTATTATTATTATTATTTCTGTACCCGGGGTACACCTTCTCCTTCCCGCTGAACTGCGCGCCTTCTAGAAGCCCATTTGTGTGGTGAATCCGGAACTAATGTAACTCAAGATACTTGGACCTTTAACCTTTAGATGTCTCTACTATCGGCCTATGTGCCCCCTCTGGCGGGATTATGGACAATTAATTTTAAAGGGAATTTTCAATGTTTGTAAACCGTAAGTTTTTGTAGATTTTTGATGTGTTATAGTTGTCAACACTCCTACGGCTTCCTTCTTCCTTAAGTTAAAAACCAATCAGGAATGTTGTGTATAATTCTCTAGCCAGTTAAAATTGGGGGTGTGTACAGGCAGTCTGCTGATCTCAAGAGAGTTCTGGAACTTACCCCTCTCAGATGCTATAAAAGCTGAGCGCTTTAGGACCGTATTGTTATCTTCATCGCTCCGGTCTAGTGTGTATGTGCGGCGTAATAAGGAAGTAGGGGCCGCCTGCCGTCGTCGGAAGGCCCAAATAATCAAGGTAATGGCAGACATTTCTTAACATGTGATGGCTCCAGACAGATAACTTGAGGGGAAGGTTTCAAAAATATTTTCTTAATGTAAAGTTCTAAAATCACTGTTTAAATGTAAATTTTCGGCAAGTCTGAGGACTTTGTTCAAATTCCTGCTGGTAAACATGTAATTTAGGGAATAAAGAGTGTTCACCCTCTGTTAATTCCCATTCAACTTGGTATGGGGTGACTAGGATTTATTAAACCTCTAAATTCTTCATACTGCTTTGGTACTTAATTTTTCGCATCCAGTCACCCCTCTGTAGTATAGGCATAACCTCTGCAACTTCGGGCCATAAGCCCATTTAACATTTTAAGTGTTTTTTTCTAAAAGGATTGCAAGAGTTTCGCTTCCTTGCCTTTTGTTCATGGCCGATCGTCTGAAACATTTTATTTTTTGCATTGAGGCCATTTAGTATGGGCACTCATCGCCCCCGTTTAAAGTATAATTACTAATAGACAAATCTGTAAATGATAGTTGAACAGAAGTGACTGTAAACGCAGGATTTGAAGTTTATCTGGCGTAATTTTGTAAGCAGCTTGTGCCTCTGAAAGGCTGGGCTGTAGTAAATTTTGGAGCTCAGAATGTAAGTGAGTGGAGCAACTATGTTCTTGTAAAAATAGTGTATCTTCACAGCTACAATGGTCATCCCTGATCTATTATCTTGTTGATAATTCTATCCAATTCTTGTACCTAATTTTTGACTTTAAGGCGTTGTTGTTGTTGTGGGAGCTGAAGAGCTCATTAACTATTATTTCTTGTTGTTCATTCGGATTATCTATCAAATTTTAAAATTAAAAAAAGAAATAAAATTTCGAAATTTAGTGCTTTAACTTATAAAAACTAAAAAACCAAACCCCATGGCACTACAGCCCTTGAAGGGCCTTGGCCTACCAAGCGACCGCTGCTCAGCCCGAAGACCTGCAGAGTACGAGGTGTCGTGTGGTTCAGCACGACGAATCCTCTCGGCCATTATTCTTGGCTTTCTAGACCGGGGCCGCCATCTCACTGTCAGATAGCTCCTCAATTCTAATCACGCAGGCTGAGTGGACCCCGAACCAACCCTCACGTCCAGGTAAAAGTCCCTGACCTGGCCGGGAATCGAACCCGGGGCCTCCGGGTAAAAGGCAGGCACGCTACCCCTACACCATGGGGCTGGCGCTTTAACTTATGCTCTGATCATTTCACTGTTCACACATTCACCCAAGCACCTTCTTACACCTCTCTGTTCCACAATATCACGGTAACAATTATTACCATCAGAGCCTCCGTGGCTCAGGCGGCAACACGCCGGTTTCTCCCCGCTGGGTTCCGTGGTTCAAATTCCGGTCACACCATGTGATATTTTTGCTGGACAAAGTGGAGGCGGGACAGGTTATTCTCCGGGTACTCCGGTTTTCTCTGTCATCTTTCATTCCAGCGACACTCTCCAATATCATTTCATTTCATTTGTCAGTCATTAAACATTACCCCAGAGGAGTGTTACAGGCTTCGGCACAATTCCTATCCTCGCCCCTAGATGGGGGCTTCATTCATTCATTCCTGACCCGGTCGAATTACTGGAAACAAGCTGAGGATTATTATTATTATTATTATTATTATTATTATTATTATTATTATTATTATTATTATTATTATTATTATGCTAGGGGCTTTACGTCGCGCCGACACAGATAGGTCTTATGGCGACGATGGGATAGGAAAAGCCTAGGAGATGGAAGGAAGTGGCCGTGGCCTTAATTAAGGTACAGCCCCAGCATTTGCCTGGTGTGAAAATGGGAAACCACGGAAAACCATTTTCTGGGCTGCCGATAGTGGGATTCGAACCTACTATCTCCCGGATGCAATTATTATTATTATTATTATTATTATTATTATTATTATTATTATTATTATTATTATTATTATTATTATTATTATAGAAGTTGCGAATTCTGCCAAGCCCACTGAAATGCTCGCACCAACGACCCTTCGAGCGACATTTACACACCATTCATGACACGAACTCGCAGCGTAAAAGAAGTGACGTTACGTCAGTGGATGCAGAGTGGGTCTCGGCCCACAAGTGGCCATGGCTGGTCAGTGGTCCAACAGCTATGCACTCCGATCGGCCGACCGAGCAGAGGAGGGGTGACCACGGCTCTTCGCCACTGTATTCGGGAGACGGAGAGGGGGTGGTCCCCATCGTTGGCTGTCCTGAGAATGGTTTTCCATTCTTCTTCACTAAGGCAAATGCCGGGACAGTTCCTAGTATAGGTCACGGCCGCCAACCCCCTCACCTTCTCCGAGCATCTCCTTCACCCGTCTTGGGGCCGATAACCATCGATGTTAGGCCCCTTAAAACAACAAGCAGCAAGCAAGCAACCTTCACCCATCACCGTAATAAATCTCCCGGTAGAGATGGCTGAAAAATAACGTAGCAGTTACTTTGTCACACTTAAGTTCAGATAGTACGCATGTCTTCCAGCACATTATAATATTATTATACGTTCCACCCGTATAATTGTTCTTGTACCATAAATAAATTAGTATGCTAACTTTCCATAATGATATTTTACAAAACATATTATAGATAACATAACTTCATTTTACTTAATCGATCCTCTTGTACCGGTTTGTATCGAGGTTTGGCAGACACATCATCATGTTTTCTTGTCTTCTATCCTTGACCGGGGCATTGTCAAACTCGCTCCACTAGATATCAGAAAAGACACTATGTTGTCTTTTCATTTCATCCGTTGTCTGCCTCTCGTTAACTTTATAGCAAAAAGGAATGCGTGTTTTGCTGCACTGACTTTCAGCAGTGTAGTGATACGTGCGCGCATGTGCGTGTGAATGAATGGGACTTCGCAACGCAGCTGTAAGGAGACAATCTCCAAGCCGTGACCAGGCTGTGACCAATAAAAGGTGAGTAACGTTGGACGTTATTTTTAACTGTTACTTTTCACAGTTACGTTATTGTAGCAGTGACAGATGTAGCAGTTACACAAAAATAACCGTTTGTCACACCTCTTACCCCGGCCTGAGAAACGGCGTTACCGTCTAAGAGGCCCGCCTCCCCCTTCAGGAGAGGAATGGAAACATTTTAGTAGTAGTAGTAGTAGTAGTAGATGGCATTACTGGTGTCACACAGACCTCAGTTACTTTCGTGTTGTAAAAGCCAAGAACGAGACTGAGACAGACAGATCAATGAATGTCACAAATTTATTCTAACCCACACCATGCACTGTAAACACTAGGTCTCGCCAGTAAAGGCTGTGGAAGAGAGTGAAGTTTTATATTCGAACATATCAATGTGGTCGGCAATATAAACCGCACCTGCTGCATTGCTATGCTTTGTCTCTACACTCTTGTTGAGTTATCGACCCTGAAATTTCTCGCTTGCCCTGTGTGCGTTCTAGAGGCTTTTGGGCTTGCCGTAACTGCATTCTACTGCCACTCTTCCAACACCATGGTGGGGTAGCGGGTTTGAACTTTGTCGCACATGTGGATTTGGCCCTATTTTACGACCGGATGCCCTATCTGAAGTAATGCATTCACTACTGCGTGTGTCTGTGGTGGTGGTGTTTTAATAATAATGTTATTTGCTTTACGTCCCACTGACTACTCTTTTACGGTTTTCGGAGACGCCGAGGTGTCGGAATTTTGTCCCGCAGGAGTTCTTTTACGTGTCAGTAAATCTACCGACACGAGGCTGGCGTATTTGAGCACCTTCAAATACCATCGGACTGAGCCAGGATCGAACCTGCCAAGTTGGGGTCAGAAGGCCAGCGCCTCAACCGTCTGAGCCACTCAGCCCGGCGATTATTGTTTTAAGAAGACGTACAACTAGCCAACCGTCCTTTATATAACACTAATCAGAGAGAAAAAATGGAAGGATCCGACACTTCGAAAAGTGAAGATATCGGCCAAAGAAACACAAGGTCCACGAAGGCGGTGAGAATGAAAGACTCTCTAGAACACGATTTGACGAAGATAGGTCGGATAGGATAGATGAAAGTGAGGAGCCTGGCACAAGCAAGTGGAAGCAATACCAGACTCAAGTAAGGGCCCCGTGGTCACCAACCCACGCTCCCAAGTTGAGAGCCCCTGGGGCCCGTTTTAGTTGCCTCAAACGACAGGCAGGGGATACCGTGGGTGTTATTCTACCACCCCACCACCACCACCACCAACAGAGAGGTGTCTGGGGTATTGGCTGTGTGGTGTGTTGTACGCACGAAGAGGATAATATTGGGGAAAACACAAACACTCGTCCCAGAGTTAGATAAATTAATCAGACACGATTACAATTCCCACCCGACCGTGAATCAAACCCGACACCCTCTGAACCGAAGTCCTTGACGCTGACTATTCAGCCAAGAAGCCGGACCTTGCCATAACTGTATTATGGGACTAAAATGAAAATAGCCCTGCATTCCACGGAGACTCAGAATAAATCCAGCACGCTGTAGGTTATAACGACGAATCTTGGGATAACTGCACATCTAATACCACATAAACCTGCTCTTCGTCTAAACTATAATTAATATAATTTGGAACTAATACTGTAAAAGCGTGGTACTCGTAGGAATTAAAATGAAGTTAACGCTTCCTTGCGAGCTAAGCTGTAACGTATGAAAAGTGAAAGTCAATAACATTCTTTGTTAAGTGAGCATTCACCTGATGGAACTACCAAGATGAGCAGTACTTTTTTACTTATGTAATTTCTGGTAACACCAACGTTGTTCTTCTATAATTGCTCTTACCATAGTAATCTTTTTCTTACACCGTCCAGGAACAGCCTGAATGCCGAGATAAAAGTAGTGTTTACCGGTACGGCGTTCCATTAACAAAAAGGCACGAACGACGTCAGTTACCTCATGGTGTCCGGCTCCATGGCTAAATGGGTAACTTGCCGGCCTTTGGTTCAAGGGGTCACGGGTTCTATTGACGGTCGGGTCGGGGATTTTAACTTTCATTAGATAATTCCTATGTCTCGGGGCTGGGTATTTGTGACGTTTTCAGCATTAGATTTCATCTTAGATAGGGCCCCATTCTCACAGACGCACAGGTCGCCTATACGGTGTCAAATCAAAAGACCTGCACCAGGCCTGACCGGAGGTCACGCGCCATTATTACCTCATGGTTTCCTATTACGGGCGTGAAAACTCAAGAGAGGTCGTCCTGTCTTTCACATCAAGATAACTTCTCTTCAAATCTCAGACAGTAAAAGTGAGATTTTCTAAATAGAAATCCTAATAGAAATAGACGTCATAATGGTACAGATTCGAAATAAAACTGTAGGTCCCATGCGTCATGACATAAACTACAAGTTTCTTGTTACCGTAGGTTCACTTACCAGTTATGGCTTATTATTATTATTATTATTATTATTATTATTATTATTATTATTATTATTATTATTATTATTATTATTGAGATTAAATCTCAAAAGCAAAGTGAGACTGGGTGGTTCTAGCGACCCTGGAAATATCTGGGTGAATTGAAGGAATTATTATTATTATTATTATTATTATTATTATTATTATTATTATTATTATTATTATTCGTTTAAACCATCTGTGGACCACGCGTCTCAATATTTTCTTTATGTTTCCTGTCTCTGACTTCACATTTCACCGCTATATATATTGTTCTTTCTCCTACTTCCATTCCTCTGTGATGGATCTTTTATAATTTGCTGGCTTCTTATTATTCTTCCTCCGCCGCTTTTCCCACAACCTGGTGGGGTCGCCGGTGCGAACTCTGTTGCACGTAATGTTTCACCCAGTTTTATGGCCGGATATCTTCCTGAGGCCAAACCTCTGTGGAGGAATACTATAGTGTGCTTCTGTTGTTGTTATTAGTGTGTTATGATGTGCATAATCAAAAGGTGTTTTTAGAGATAAACACAAATACCCAGTCCCCGAGTCAGATGAATTAACCAGATGTAGCGGCTAAAAAACGCCATCCGGCCGTGAATCGAAACCGTGGCCCTCTGAACCGAAGGCCTCGACGCTGACCATTCACCCAAACAGCCGGATAATAATAATAAAATAATAATAATAATAATAATAATAATAATAATAATAATAATAATAATAATAATAATAATAATAATAATAATAATAATAATAATAATAATAGGCGTAGGGACGTAGCGCACCAGTGGGAAACCTCTGCAATCAGCACCCCTGCCCCCAACTTTCGAGCATCGGCGGGAAAACCGAAGCATGGCGTATTGAGGAAATACCATACCAAGCCGAACATCAGGTTCTCTCCAAGGCTTACAATCTTGGCAATAACTTGGTTTATGTGAAACAACACCGACCCCAAACTACAAGTTTTCAGTTGTAAAGCAAGGAGAAAAATTCAGCAGGAACTACTTTTTTTTTTAGTAGTACCCCAGGTGGTAACCAATCAACTGTCGTCTTGAGCAACGCATGCGAACCTTCGAATTCTGGGGAGCCATCACCGACATGCATGGAGCTATCAGAGATTCCAAGAAACAAGATTAGCTAATAACACCGAAACTGTTTTGCAACCTTCAATGCCAACTCCCTCTCGAAGATTGGTAAACTCAAACAACTCACGGACATCCTCTCTCATTCCTGAAACTATAATCGCGGCAATTCAAGAAACAATGTTTGCTGATGAACATTCCTTTGAATCACAAGTTTATAGAATCTTCAAATGGAAAACTGGCAGACGTGTGATGAAAACTTTACCACACCTCGGCACAGGATTTATTGTCAGCAGGAAGATTCTAGACTTGGTCACAAACTTCAGCTCTCCTAACAGCCGAGTCTCGATGCTTAGCTTTCGAAGCACGACCAAAGACTACACGCTTGTGAATGTACGTACCCCAATCAACCAGGCGAACATGAAAGACCCAGATGGAACAGATAAATTCCGGAAGGAACTGGAAGATGTCATCTCGAAAATTCCCGACAAACACGCGATCATTTTGCTTGGAGACTTCAATGGCAAAGGAAGAAACTTCCAAACATCGTAGGAAACAACCCTGCCCACCGACGAACCATTCGAAACGGAGAAAAACCAACACAGAGTTTGCCCCTCCAAATTCAAAAGGAAATGGACTTAGTCAATGAAAACGGGAGCAATTATCCATCAGACCCAACAGATCCAACAATACGACCTCCAGAGTGAAATTTAGGACATAGATTTCGGACATATTCGAAATCAAGACAGGTGTCAGGCAGGGAAACAGATTATCGCCTCTGCATTTCAACTGCGTATGAGAGAAAATAATTCGCGAGTGGTACAAAGAGATGTGCAAGGAAGACGCTAAGATTGGACATAGAATAGGATACAAGAGAATTGAGATTGTCTAGTTTTCGCAGATGATCTTGCGTTATTCTCTGATTCCCTAGACACCTCTGAAAAACAAATCAACCAACTTAAAACTCAAGAAGCAAAGGTTCGCCCCAGATCTCCTTTTTTTTTTTAAAAAAAAAACGGAGTTTATAACTAATATCAAGCCAGCTTCTACAGTGTTAAGTGTAAAACTGGGGACAATCAAACGGGCAGAAAAGTTTAAGTACATAGGCGAGTGGATAGTAGCTAATAACTCTGAGAAAGAAGCATCCACGTCTAAAATCAACAAGATAGAAGTGGCATGCCAGTAAACTAGACATAACTAAAATAAAATATCAGTGTCCATCAAAGCCAAGCTTAGACATTATTGTTCATTCGCCCAGAGGCCCTGTATATAGCAGAATGCCGTGTATTGAACAGGAAGGGTCTCATTGAAAAGTTAGAAGCCAAAGAAAGAAAAACCTGAGAAAGGTCCTAGGACCAATCAGAGAAAACTGTGAGTACAGGAGACGGCACAACAGCGAACCATACCTGCATATGGAAAGAATAATAGACACCATTCGGGAACGGAGGATTAATGTTCATGGCCACATAACACGTACGAGCTCGCAAAGATTGACCAAGCGGATCTTTTCCTACTTTGTAAACAAGAAAACCAAGGGACCCTCATTCATCGAAGAGGGGAGAACTCCTTCGATAGGTTAAAACATTTAGGACGATCATATATTTATATCGATAGATAAAGCCTTTATTTTCTGTGGCGAAGTTAGGGCTCTTGGCCCTTTCTTACACTTAACCACACACATATTGTTATTATTCCATACAATGACATTGATTAACTTAAAATACCAAGAACTACAAATAACACTAATTTTTAAGACAAAAATATGAATATATACATGCAAAGAAGAATGAAAGAAAAAGTAACTGCCTACATAATACAGGTTTGAGGGAGAAAAAAAAATGTACGATCTTCACGAGTGATTAGACATCTGATGATGCTGAATGGTTTATCTCAAGAAGTGAGTTGCTTTTGATTTTGATGGCGTTACATGTTACAGTATGTTGTTGCTGGCCCCGCAGATTAGTAGGAGCTGACCGGCCAGGTGTCCGACTCGTTGGCTGAATGGTCAGCGTACTGGCCTTCGGTTCAGAGGGTCCCGGGTTCGATTCCCGGCCGGGTCGGGGAATTTAACCTTCATTGGTTAATTCCAATGGCCCGGAGGCTGGGTGTTTGTAATGTCCCCAACATCCCTGCAACTCACACACCACACATAACACTATCCTCCACCACAATAACACGCAGTTACCTACACATGGCAGATGCCGCCCACCCTCATCGGAGGGTCTGCCTGACAAGGGCTGCACTCGGCTAGAAATAGCCACACGAAATTATTAATTACCGGCCAGGTCAGGACTTAAACCTGGATCTGAGGGCTGGGAGGAAATCCACTCCGCCTACGCGAGTACAATTTAGAAGCTATCTGACGGTGAGATTTCGGCCCCGGTCTAGAAAGCCAAGAATAACGGCTGAGAGGATTCGTTGCGCTGATCAAGCATCACACCGTAATCCATAGACTTAGGGTTTCCATAATACGAACTGAAGTCCGTCATGCATAGCAGTGAAATAATATGTTCACATTTGTTTCAAGATTGCTATTATGATGATGATGAGGAGGAGGAGGAGGATGTGCTCCTGGTGCTCTGAAGGACGGTAAAGTCTTCAAAGCCTTTTAGACTTACTGTTTGGCTCTGGTTACATTCCTTCTCAGTTACAATCTGTTTCCACATTTGCGTCATCCTTATAGATCTCGCTCAATACTCATTCCAGCGTTTCAAGACTTTCTCAAAACTGTGAATGATGTTTCCAAATGAATCGGCTATAGTCCAAAGTTTAGGTTTGAAATTTCTAGACAAAAGCTTTACTTGCGCATTATTTTACTACTGGCTGACTTGTATTTTATTGTCTTAAACCCATATTTGAATACTGTACCTGGAAATGGTTACTTCCACAGTCTCAACCAAAGTTTGATTTTGCGTTGATTGTTGATGATTTCCATCTAATGTTAGTTAGTATGTAGTCTACTTGGTTCCTATAGCGGTCTCTTGGTGATATGCTAGTATATAGACGCCGGATGTGTATTTATGACAACAATTTGATACTCCAGGTAAACTTGTGTCGCCATTCTCCCTTATCATTTCTCTCTCCATTTCCATGCTTTCCAAGGCAGTTACTCAGACTATGATCGTCCTAAGCTTTTCCAACCTTTGCATTGATTTCTCTCTTATACATGACAATGCTGATTTAGCGCTATCCCAATCCATTGACGAAACGTTTCAAAGTCAATCTTTTGACGTTTCGCCATGGTACTGGTGGTTACTGTTGCCC
Organism: Anabrus simplex; assembly: GCF_040414725.1. Taxonomy (NCBI): domain Eukaryota; kingdom Metazoa; phylum Arthropoda; class Insecta; order Orthoptera; family Tettigoniidae; genus Anabrus; species Anabrus simplex. The sequence continues at coordinate 99,826,827 of NC_090271.1, read as the reverse complement.
TCAACCACTGATGACTTCCAGTGATATCCCTCCACTGAGGGACCATCTCCTTCCTAAGGGAGATCTTTCGTCTGAAGTCGTTAACTTTCTGAGGATGTCAGATTATTTCCCGCCACCCAGTACTCGGCCGGTCTACTCCATTATTGTAACAGAGAAATCTCGCCAGACATCGGACGACCCAGAGAAACAAACAAACGGTATTGCCTTGAAATGATGTAAAGTATCCATTGCCTTGTCAATGCAGTTCTGAGATTCCCAATATGTCCAGTCTATGATTTCTGTATTGCGGATCGGATTTGTTTAGATTATGTTTAATTGTCTGTCGGAAAGTACGCTGCTACTCCCCACGGTTTGAAGTCCTCTGCTCTATTCAAAGCTTTTGAAGTATTCTAAGAATGTTTCGTGTAAGGTTGACACATCGTACCATTGGGTACACGTTTGCTTATGTGGCCAGGTTATCTTGCGAGGGTACTGAGTACACCGTACAGCCAGCAATTCAATACTGAGTATTGGCCGGCGGGACAAACCTTGACATCTTAAATGAATTGCTGCAGAGGGATGAGCTCCTGAATTGAGTATTGTGTGTTCAACGGGTCAGGAGGGTCTACCAAAAGGCATCTGTTCCCTATGTGATGGCCGGCCTAAGTGCAGAACAAGTACACCTGTTGTCAGACAGTAGGGTCCTCAGCATAACTTGATACCACCAAAAGCTCGCTTTTCCTTTACAATTTGTCTTATATCACACCGACACAGATAGGTCTTATGGCGACGTTGGATTGGATATGAAAGGGCTATGAGTGGGAACGAAGCGCTCGTGGCCTTAATTAAGGTACAGTCTGGCATGAAAATGGGAACACATTATAAATATCGAGGTCCTTGGCTCACTTGGGACCTGGTTTAGTATCACCGTTTCGACCTATTCCAAATTATAGCACCCCAATTCACTAAATAACTCAAAATTCAACCCTGAAAACAGCCATTTCTTAAGAAAAGCTCCTCCCCCTTCACTTATTAAATTCTGAATAATTTTATTCCAAATTAACAGCGAAGAGGGGGTTTCTCCTCTGGCTTGAAGGGAAAAATTGCTTCCAGGTCAGATAATCCCCACGCCCGCCAAGTGTAGTGAATAGAGATTTTCCGACTCATCGGGTACTCTGAGGAAACAGATGAGTAAAATGACATAGTTTTCGGCCTGGGACTCTCCACTATTCGCCCCCAACAAAAAAGTGAAATTGGGAAACAACGGAAAACCATCTCCAGAGCTGTCGACAGTGGGGTTCGAACCCAGTATCTCCCGAATGCAAGCTTACAGCTGCGCACGGCTAACTCACTCGGTCCAAGAGCAATTGAGATTCCAGATAGTTCAAGATCGATTCATCTTGAGTGCATCCAAAATAACTGTTTTTTCGTTAGTTGTACTTTACTGCTGTGTACAGGAGTAGGGGACTACACAGCACAACTATTTTCAGGAAAGCCATCAGGTGTAAAATACTTGATGATTAGAATTTGCTAATTATTGCAGACATGAATATGTACAATTACATTATCTTCCAAATGACAATGAAATGAAATGGCGTATGGCTTTTAGTGCCGGGAGTGTCCGAGGACATGTTCGGCTCCCCAGGTGCAAATCCTTCGATTTGACTCACTTAGGCGACCTGCGCGTCGTGATGAGAATGAAATGATGATGAAGACAACATATACACCCAGCCCCCGTGCCAGAGAAATTAACCAATGATGGTTAAAGTTCCTGGCCCTGCCGGGAATCGAACCTGGGACCCCTATGGCCAAAGGCCAGCACGCTAACCATTTAGCCATGGAGCCGGATCAAATGAAAATGACTTACAGTCAGTCGAAAAATAAATGTTCTACAACTTTGAAACAATAATTGCATACTGATATTTTGACCTTACAAATTAATTATTAAATAATAGCTGTTAACCACGGCTTCGCTCGCGAGGATTTGGAAAGTTGATAAAAAATAATTGTTCCTTGGTGCTGCACTAAGACATTATCTGGAAATCCTTAAAGTATAAAAACTCACGAAAAATTGCATTTCATTTACCCCAGAACCTCTTTGTAAACCACGATTGTGGCACTGCCTTTTGGGGCTAAGATGACCAGGCTACTGGCAGAGCTAAATCTGGAACATGCGTCATGGAACTCGACATGTGAGAAATAGTCCTCTTTTAAGTCGAAAAAAAAAAAGAGTTTCCTTATTTTAAAAGGAGATTCCAAATACCGATTTTCACGTCTGTAACATCTTAGTCTTTGAGATATAAGTATCCTCATAAAGATAATTCAACTCCTTCCTCTTCAACCGAGCTCGATAGCTGCAGTCGCTTAAGTGCGGCCAGTATCCGTATTCGGGAGATAGTGGGTTCGAACCCCACTGTCGGCAGCCCTGAAGATTGTTTTCCGTGGTTTCCCATTTTCACATCAAGCAAATGCTGGGGCTGTACCTTAATTAAGGCCACGGCTGCTTCCTTCCCAGTCCTAGCCCTTTCCTGTCTTATCATCGCCATAAGACCTATCTGTGTCGGTGCGACATAAAGCCAATAGGAAAAAAACTCCTTATTTTCGATCTCCAGCTTAAGTTGATCTTCCAAAAACAAAAAGTACGTGTTTTTTAAATTTTTAAAGGTGATGACAGGTACCAATTTCACCTCTGTAACATGTTGTTTATGAGATATACTGTAGATATACTCATTTTAAAAACTGCCCCACTCCTTGGCTGAGTGATCAGCGTTGAGGCCTTCGGTTCACAAGGTTCCTTACTATTTTAATAACCGGGCTGAGTAGCTCGGACAGTGGAGTGCCGACCTTCTGAGACCAGTTTTGCAGGTTCGATTCTGGCTCAGCTCGGTGGTATTTGAAGGTGCTCAAATACGTCAGCCTCGTGTCGGTAGATTTAATGGCACGTTAAAGAACTCCTGCAGGACAAAATTCCTGCACCTTGGCGTCTCCGAAAACCATAATCTTAGTGGGATGTAAAAATCAATAACATTATTATTATTTTACTATTTCTTAACCAAGAAAGAAGACTTCAACAATGATAACTATAGTGTTATATCATATGTGTTTCACGGTTGTTATTGTTACATAGATTGTTAACAATCCAAATATATCCTATGATTAACAGTAGACCGAAGGATCTATTAATTCCGGTTTGTGCAACATATCTCCTCCGTCAGAACCGATTGGGTCTAAGTTTCTAGCTATGGTATTCTTTATTCTTAACTGTGAAATGTGTCCTAACCTAAAGTGAAGATTGTTACGTTCTACTTCAACATTTGGTAAGTGAAAATTTGCTGTTGTAAAATAACTTGCGTATCATTGTTAAATATGACATAGTGGTCTGCCATTGCAGAGCAAAAAAAAAAAAAAGAATAGCCCTGTGAAGTTGACCACCTCTGTAACTTGCCGCCCTCCCCCCCCCCCCCCTCCTGTTTTAAATGACCACATCTTTATCGAACCGGAATATTTGCGACAGGCTTCATGGCTAAGTGGTTAGCATGCTGGCTTTCGGTCCAACGGGTACCGGGTTCGATTCCCGATCGGGCCGGGGATTTAACTCCCGTTAGTTAATTCCTATGGTTCGGAGACTGGGTGCTTGTGACGTCTTCAGCATTAGATTTTGTCCGCCTCTGTGGTGTAGTGGTTAGCGTGATTAGCTGCCACCCCCGAAGGCCCGAGTTCGATTCCCGGCTCTGCCACGGACTTTGAGAAGTGGTACGAGGGCTGGAATGGGGTCTACTCAGCCTCGGGAGGTCAATTGAGTAGAGGTGGGTTCGATTCTCACCTCAGCCATCCTCGAAGTGGTTTTCCGTGGTTTCCTACTTCTCCTCCAGTCAAATGCCGAGATGGAATCTAACTTAAGGCCACGGCCTCTTCCTTGCCTGTCCCTTCCAATCTTCCCATCCCTCCACAAGGCCTCTGTCCAGCATAGCAGGTGAGGCCGCCGGCCGCCTGGGCAAGGTACTGGTCATTCTCCACACTTGTATCCCCTGACCCGCAGTCTGAAGTTCCAAAACACTGCCCTTGAGGCGGTAGAGGTGGGATCTCTCGCTGAGTCCCAGGAAAAAACTGATCCTGGAGGGTATACCTATTAAGAAGAAGAAGAATATTTGCATTTGTATATATAAAATTTACTATATAAGTTGACCGCCTCTCTGACTTGATTCTTGACCACTGTAACACTAATTGTTGAAAATTTTGTGTAGACCTGTATCGGTAGAGAAATTTCTCCTAATTGCACCAAATGAACTACTTGTACTGTAATTTCACAACCATCCTTCTGCTTAAAAGTAGCTACTTTTTTTGTAACATGAAGTCTAATTCCAACATTTTTTTAAAAACTCTCACCAGCCCCCTTAGCCACTACCTGATTGCTATTGTAGGTGGTCAACCTGCCTTTCCTTTTGTAACAAAATATGAAAGCTAATTTTATGGACTTAACACTCTACAGTACCCTATTTACTTAAAATGTTGGATTATCCGGTTCCAGAGCACAGTGAGGGCGTGAAATGTGTCGACCAATTAATTACGACGAATCGCCGGTTTTATAGGGCAAACGCCTGAAAAGCCTTACATCTAATTTTTGAATATGCTCTATTGGTGTGAAAAATCTTTTTTTTTTTTTGCTAGGGGCTTTACGTCGCACCGACACAGATAGGTCTTATGGCGACGATGGGATAGGAAAGGCCTAGGAGTTGGAAGGAAGCGGCCGTGGCCTTAATTAAGGTACAGCCCCAGCATTTGCCTGGTGTGAAAATGGGAAACCACGGAAAACCATCTCCAGGGCTGCCGATAGTGGGATTCGAACATACTATCTCCCGGATGCGAGCTCACAGCCGCGCGCCTCTACGCGCACGGCCAACTCGCCCGGTTGTGAAAAATCTAATGTCCTCATCAGGAACGTAGACTTGCCATTAATTAATCAATAGAAAACCAGTTCTAATGTATTATGAAGTAATTTGAATATTAATTATTTAATATCCGCCTGTGTGGTGTAGTGGTTAGCGTTATTATCTGCCACCCCCCAGAGGCCCGGTTTCATGATATATACGTCCAGATGGCCTCACCTACTATGCTGGACAGGGGCCTTGTAGGGGGATGGGAAGATTGGAAGGAATAGACAAGGAACAGGGAAGGAAGCGGCCATGGCCTTAAGTTAGGTACCATCCCGGTATTTGCCTGGAAGAGAAGTGGGAAACCACGGAAAACCACTTCCTCCCGAGGCTGAGTGGATCCCGTTCCAGCCCTCGTACCACATTTCAAATTCCGTGGCAGAGCCGGGAATCGAACTCGGGCCTCTGGGGGTGGCAACTAATCACACTAACCACTACACCACAGAGGCGAACATATTTGGATTTCATATTACTTTATTGTCTTGAACATATTATGCCGAGATTCAGAGTAGAAGTTCCTGAAAACCAGAAGACTGTATCCAGTGCTTTCAGTTATTAGACGTCAGGCTCCACTGCTAAGTGGTTAGCATGCTGGCCTTCGGTCCAACGGGTCCCGGGTTCGATTCCCGATCGGGACGGGGATTTTAACTCCCATTAGTTAATTCCTATGGTCGGGGACTGGGTGCTTTTGACGTCTTCAGCATTAGATTTTATCTTAGGTAGGGCCCCATCCTCACAGACGCGCAGGTCGCCTACACGGCGTCAACTCGAAAAACCTACACCAGGTCTCTCTGAAGGCCACACGCCACCCTTATTATTATTATTATTATTATTATTATTATTATTATTATTATTAACTAGAAGATCTGAGGCGTCGCTTTTTCAACAAAAATAGACACATTTATGTGATTTGCTTCGATTTTGCAGCGCATCTTGGCCTATACTGAATATTTTATTCAACTTACAAATTTCGGTAGACCTCGTCGAAAAAAGTGCACATTTTTGAGGGCATTAACTGGGCTGAGTGAATTTATTAGACTGTAGACAGCTGGCTTTCGGACGAGGGAGTTAGCGCAAGTTGCGATCGTGATTGAGTACTGGGCAGTAGCGGCAATTGGGAATTAAAAGTTTCTATTTGTTCTTGGTCTTGAGGTACGCGGGAGTTAAGCGGGAGTTAATGACTGGCTGTAGGGGCAGGGACGATGGCTGGTGCATTCCTTGTGTTTGTGACACGTTATGATTTTTTTTTTTTTTTTTTTTTTTTTTGCTTTACTTCGCACCGACACAGATTGGTCTTATGGCGACGATGGGTTAGAAAAGGCCTAGGAGTGGGAAGGAAGCGGCCGTGGCCTTAATTAAGGTACAGCCCTAGCATTTGCCTGGTGTGAAAATGGGAAACCACGGAAACCATCCTCAGGGCTTCCGACAGTGGGGTTCGAACCCACTATCTCCCGACGTAAGTTCGTAGCTACGTGACGCAAACTGGCAGCTACTTGCTCAATATACAAAGTGTATTTTTAATTCAGCTAGTGAATGAATTTGGAAAAGGCGTCTGTACAACAGATGGGCGTGTTTTATTTTAATTATGGTACAGCCTGGTGTGAAAATGGAAAACCATGGAGAACCATCTTCAGTGCTGCCGACAGTGGGGTTCGAACCCACTATCCACCGAATGCAAGCTTATGGCTACGTGACCCAAACCACGTAGCCACTCACTGGGTCGTCCTCATACATCATTGAAAATATATCAAAATGATCGAATTTCAGTGCCTTACCTAAGCAAGGATTTACTTTACACTCCTAGGATAAATGCTGAATTGACAAGCATGAAGAAAGGTGTTCCAAGTAATAATTCGACTCGTACGATTTTTAATTTTTTTTTTTTACAACTTGCCTTTACGTCGCACCGACTCAGATAGGTCTTATGGTGACGATGTGATAGGAAAGGCATAGGATTGGGAAGGAATTGGCCATGGCCTTAATTATGGTATAACCCCAGCATTTGCCTGGTGTGAAAATGGGAAACCACGGAAAACCATCTTCAGGGCTACCAATAGTGGGGCTCGATCCCACTATCTCCCGGATGCAAGCACACAACTGCGCGCCCCTAAGCTCACGGCCAACTCTCCCAGTGCACGATTTCTTGATAAATAGATAAACAATATAGGGGTTTGATGCGTTTAGCTCGTTAAGTCCATTACGAGTCCGCCTCTGTGGTGTAGTGGTTAGTGTGATTAGCTGCCACCCTCGGAGGTCCGGGATTGATTCCCGGCTCTGGAACGGGGTCCATTCAGCCTCGTGAGGTCAATCTTCCCATTCCCCACAAGGCCCCTGTTCAGCATATCAGGTGAGGCCGCCTGAGCGAGGTACTGGTCATTCTTCCCAGTTGTACCCCCCGACCCCATGTCTCACGCTCCAGAACATTGCCCTTGAGGGGGTAAAGGTGGGATCCCTCGCTGAGTCCGAGGGAAATACCAACCCTGGATTGTAAACAGATTAAGAAAGAAAGAAAGAAAGAAAGAAAGAAAGAACGTCCATTACGAGACCAGTTGAATAGGAAACCTAGACGCTGCAGCAGCAACATAAAAAGTGAAACAAATTGGAACCGAACGGATTCTTTTTTCTTACTTTATGCTGCAGCGACAAAGAGAGGTCCTACGGTGACGATGGGATAGGAAAGAGAAGGAAACGACGGTGGTCTTCATTAAGGAACATCCTGGAAATGGAAATGTGTAGCCATGGAAAACCATCTTTAGAGTTGCCGAGAGTGGGGTTCGAACCCATTATCAACCAAACGCAAGCTGACAGTTACGTGATCCAAACCGAGTAGCCAACTTGCTCTGTTGTTAGATTTGTTTTGAAAATGTAAATTAAGAAAGTTATGGACAATAGTATTATTATATGATTTTTGAAATGGTGTATACCGGTAGGCCTACTCGTGTTTCATTTAACGAAATGGTCCTGGTTTTGTGGACCAAGGGGTCGTGTGGTGGTTTGGTGGCCTTAACTTCTTAATGTAGTTCCTGGTTTGTTTGTTTGTTTTTTTACGTCGCACCGACACAGATAGGTCTTATGGTGACGATGGGACAGGGAAGGGCTAGGAGTGGGAAGGAAGCGGCCGTGGCCTTAATTAAGGTACAGCCCCAGCATTTGCCTGGTGCGAAAATGTGAAACCATGGAAAACCATCTTCAGGGCTACCGACAGTGGGGTTCGAACCTACTATCTCCCGAATAATGGATACTGGCCGCACTTAAGCGACTGCAGCTATCGAGCTCGGTGGTTTTCGTTTTTAGATCCCACTAATTACTTATCGACAGTCATTCGAGGATGCCGTGGGGTCGATGTTTTGTCCCGCAGGGGTTCTTTTACGTGCCGGTAAATCTACGGAATCGAGACTAGCATATTTGAGTACCTTCACATACCACCGGAGTTAGCTGGGATCGAACCCACCAGCTTGGACTCAGGACAGTACTTCTATTGTCTTAGCCACGTGGAGCAGTTATATTACTGTAGAGAGAGGAGGTCACTTTCTTCATTTCTCGATGCGTTGTAAGATGGCGTTTAAAATGATTGCATATAGGCTAGAAGATTTGGGTACCAAGCGGAATGTCTACGGCATTGGAGCCAAGTTCTGCATTCGGGAGACGCGTAGGTTCGAACCCCACTGTCACCTGTCCTGAGGACGGTTTTCTGCGGTTTCCAACTTCACTTCCAGGCAAATGCCGGGACAGTTCCTACAGACGGTCGTTCGGTATCTCTGGGGAGGATGTTTGAAGGGTAATTAGCTTGTGAAAAGCCATGTCTCCATCAACGATCATCCTCACGTGGAAAGCCAGCATTTCTAGCTACAGCCCGATAACGTAATTTCCACTCAAGCAGACTTTTTCGCAGCGCTAGCATGTCCATCTTTTCCCACTCCTCCTGGCAGGCTTTTCAGAGGCCATTGATAATGCGTGGGCGTCTATTCCCTAAGACGCTGTTTAGGAGTCCAAATGCACAATAGTCCATGGGTGACCCATCGGGTGCCTTCACCGGAATGTCAGTAAAAGGAATTGCACGGATTGCAGTTTCCATATCCATTCTCTCAAAGAATAGACGAGTCGAACCAGAGGTGTGGCTGGATGCTTTATCTTCATGTAACCGCACCTGTTTTTTTACCCTCCCAACAGTTGTAACAGTTTGTTGTAAATGGGTGTTAATACCTCTTGCTGATAGTATGTAGTGTTCACCTTCACATTATTAGCGACACGGCGAATAATTAACTTTCCCTTGTAGCAGTATCTAGCGATTATCATGAAACCCCTTGGAAAACTTTCCTGGCATTCTTTGTACTTTTGATTTTTTTCCTAATTGCTTTACGTCGCACCGACACAGATAGGTCTTATGGCAACGATGGGACAGGAAAGGGCTAGGAGTGGGAAGAAAGCGGCCGTGGTTTTAATTAAGGTACAGCCCCAGCATTTGTCTGGTGTGAAAATGGGAAACCACGGAAAACCATTTTCAGGGCTGCCGACAGTGGGGTTCGAACCTTCTCTCTCTCGAATACTGGATACTGGCCGCACTTAAGCGACTGCAGCTATCGAGCTCGGTGCGTTTGATTTTTTTTTTTTTTTCTCTAGGGCAGTAGTAAATCGAGCGGAGTTTGTTACTGTCACTAAGATACACATATGCTTCATCTAATGTCACCACATTTTTCCACTTCGGCCTTGACAGATAGCGCTCATACAACTTCCTTGCGTTAGTGCGACGTTCCGAAATGTGACGAGGCAACAGTTTGTGAACTCGGCGCTTATGACACTTTTCTACTGTAATTGCAGGTCCTTGTTGATTACCGTGTTAACTGTTGAAACAGCATCCCCAACTTACGTGCAATAGTCCTGGGGGGGGGGGGGGGGGGGGTTACCACCTGAGACAAGGGTCTTCACTTTCCTCACCACTTCTGATGAACGTCTGGTGGCTGGTCGTAAATTTGTTTGTTTTTCCCCTCTGGAATTAAGCTCAGTCGGCCTTTATAATTTTTTTAAAATTCAATACAGCACAGATCCAGTTCTTTGAAATCAAGAAATCACGCTTCTTGCACATTCCTTGGATTGCAGAATAGCTATATTTAGGCATCGAAAAAGGCTGTTATGTAGTCTTTCAGCATCGTTGCAGCCAATGTTACGAAACTCCACACACACGTTCTTAGTACTGACGTGGAACATCGCTCCCCGGTTTGACGTGCTCGAGTTAATAACAGCGCCGCCAGCAGTCTTCACACTCGTGACTAGAGATCCCGAACGACCTTCTGTATTCATAGGCCACAGTCGAATCCTTCCACCTCTTTACCCAATTTTCACTCACCATCTTCATTAGCTCCTCAACTGAGGTTGACGTCAGGATGAGTGCGCCCGGCCGTAAAATCATACCATATAAATTCGACTCAGTGGTGGTGGTGATTATTATTTTAAGAGGAAGTACAACGAGGCAACCATCCTCTATATAACCCTAATAAGAGAGAAAAAATGAAAGGGATCCGAGACTTCGAAAAATGAAGGTATCGGCCAAAGAAAGACAAGGGCCACGAAGGGCGTAAAAATGAAAGACTCCTTAGACCTCGTAACCTAATAGCGTCGGGGTCGGAAAAGAACAAGAGTTGACCACGAGAAGTTGGATATAATAGATGAAAGTGAGGAGCCTGGCGTAAGTAAGTGGAAACAATCGCAGGACTCGCCTAAGGGCGTCGTGATCGCCAAACCACGCTCCCTAAAGTAAGAGCCACTGGGGCCCCTAATAGTCGCCTCTTACGACACGCAGGGGATACCGGGTGTTAATCTACCACCCCCACCCACAGGGGGATAATATCATCTCACCTCATGCCCGCCCCGTATCAAGAAACGGAACTAAGGAGTAGTCATACATACATACATACATACATACATACATACATACATACATACATACATACTATTATTATTATTATTTCGTGTCAGAGTGTTGAGAAACTTAAAAATACATATAAGGTATTATATACAAATAAAACAGAATACATTTTATGTCACAAAACATGTTTCACACAATGTCTGCCCAGAAATGGGCAACAGAAATTCCCTCTTCCGTGGCTTGAATCAAGTCTTGAAGTGTACAACGAACAGGGCAGGACTGACAGTCATACAGGTGTTGGGTAGTTTTTTGCTCCCCACAATCGCAGAAGTCTGACTGATCTTTCAGATAACCCCATTTTTTAAGGTTATCCTTGGATTTACCTACTCCACTCCTCAAACGATTAAGTGCCTTCCAGGTTGTCCATTCCAAATGATGACCAGGGGGTGGAGATTCAGAAGGCACCATCCAATCAGAAAGATGCTCCATTTTTGCTCGCCACATATCACAACGTGCTGTTCTTGCTGGTTTATCCAAGGCCTTGGAGACATTGAGGAAACTTTTCCTGGACTTCAGTCTTCTGGGTGGAGGTCGATGTCCAAATAACGGGTGGTTGCTTGTGAGATCCACCTTCGACCTCTCTTGCCTTGCAAACACTTCTCGCCGAATGTCTGGAGGAGAAATACCAGCCAAGCAGTAGAGTTTGTCAGTGGGAGTAGGTTTCAGACACCCAGTTACTATTCTACATGTTTCATTAAGGGCTGCATCCACCCGCTTCCTATGGGCTGACCTAAACCATACAGGACACGCATACTCAGCTGCAGAAAAACTCAGAGCAAGAGCTGAGGTTCTTAACAAAGTTGGATGGGCTCCCCATTTGCTTGAGCCAAGTTTACGGAGGATGTTATTTCGGGCTGAGACTTTCTGTCCAGAATTAACACAGTGTTTCTTGTATGTTAAGGTCCGGTCTAAAGTGACACCCAGGTACCTAGGTGTAAAACAATGCTCCAGTTGCTTACCCTCCCACGTCACGCACAGCTGTCTAGTAGCTTCTCGATTTCGAAGATGAAATGCACACACCTGGGTCTTAGTCGGGTTTTGCAGTAGCCGGTTCTTCTGATAGTACACTGAAAGTTCCTTAAGTGCATTTGAGAGCTGCATTTCAGTGGTTTGAAAGTCGTCGCACTGGACAGCTAAAGCCAGGTCATCGGCATAAATGAAGCTTCTTGTATAGGAAGGCCTTGGCTGGTCATTTGTGTAGATGTTAAAGAGGATTGGCGAGAGGACACTGCCCTGAGGAAGTCCGTTCCGTTGGTCCCTCCACCTACTGCACTTTCCTTGGAACTCAACAAAGAACCGGCGATTCTGCAGGAGAGTTTCAACAATCTTCGTGAAACCATAGTCTCTGGTGAAGTTATAGAGCTTGGTGATCAAAGTTCTATGGTGCACTGTGTCGTATGCTGCTGTAATGTCCACAAATACCACACCTGTGATTTTACGTCTTTCAAACCCATCCTCTATGTGCTGAGTTAAATTGAGCACCTGTGAAGTACAATTCCTTCCAGATCTAAAGCCTGCCTGTTCTGGAATAAGAAGGTGATCTACTTTAGATGTGAGGCGCTCAAGTAGGATCCTTTCAAATATCTTATATAGGTGACAAAGTAATGATATTTGCCTGTAGCTCTTAGGATCTAATGGATCCTTACCTGGCTTCAAAATAGCTATCACTCTGGACTTCCTCCATACCTTAGGTATCTGTTTACTCTGCAGGCAATTGTTTAGAAAATCAACAACCCACTTCCTTGCTCTGGAACCAAAATGTTTTATTTGTTCCACTCTCATATCATCCAGACCTGTAGCCTTGCCATTTTTGGATTTGTTTATGGCTTTCTCTAATTCCTCTAGGGTGATATTCATACATACTAATAAGTACAGTATTTGGGTCTGCATTTGGTTTTGTCTCGAACGGTGGTCTCGACTGTCCGATTTGCATTGGTGTAGACTGTACATGACTTTTATTTGTGTGATGGCATAGTAAGAGGGATGTTTCTGTCAGTTAATGTAGTCATTGTCTATAGATCTTACAGCAGATGATCTAAAAAGAACTTCAAGGTACTTGTTTAAAGTCTAGTAGCCAAGGAAACGCCAAGATTATTAGTAGTAGAGCACTACACCACTTTTTAAAATTTACAATTGGCTTTACGTCGCACCGACACAGACAGTTCTTATTGCGGCGATGGGATCGGAATGGGAAGGACGCGGCCGTGGCCTTAATTAATTCACAGCCCGAGAGCGTTTACCTGATGTGAAAATGGGAAACCACGGAAAGCCACCTTCAGGACTACCGACAGCGGAGTTCGAATCCACTATCTCCCGGATGCAAGCTCACAGTTGCGCGCCCCTAACCGCACGGCCAACTCTCCCGGTTACACTCGCTTCATTCTACTGGGCGTAATGTTGCAACATTCTCTGTCTCTTCATAATCTTGATTTAATACAATAAATTAGGGAGCAAAAGACTAGGTTTTAACCAAATGATTACTGATCGTTCACTCTGAGGAGGAGCATCTTACCTCGAACTCTGCACACGATTAGTCTGTTTGGTGCTGACTGTGATTGTTTAATGGGGAAATACGACGATATAACCACCCGTTCATAACCGTGACAGAAAGAGAAAAAGATCCCATCCTTAGAAGAATTAAGGTAAAAGAAAGAGAAAGAACACGGAATGTGTAATCCAAAAGACATCAGGGAGACCTGGCAAACCCAACTTATCATTACGTTCTTCGGTGTTTTTCCCGCCTATTGGTAGAGTAAGCTATGTGAATATTGAATAACATACAATGAATTATAGAATTCATGGTCTTAAAAGGTTTCACAAAAAATACACTTATGGGCAATTATTTTAGGCCCTACATCATGTTCAGTTTGAAATATACAGTATAGTTGTGGCCTATGGATCACTGAAGGTCAAGTATTCCATTCTTATTCTTATTCGTTTTCTTCTGCCATTTTCCACACCATGTTGAGGTCAAGGGTACGGTATGTGCCCAGTTTTACGCCTGGGAACCCTATGTGGAGATAAGCATTCTGTTGTGGGTGACAATGTGATGTGTATACTAAGACGTATTGAGGATGGTTGCCTAGTTGTACTTCCTCTTAAAACAATAATCACCACTACCACTATTAAGACGTACACAGAACAGCCAGTCCCATAGGAATTAAATCCCCTCCAACGGGGGAAGAAGAATAAATGATGGATAATGGTCGATACAATAACAAGTATGAAATATGAAACATGTAGTAATTTGGAGAATGTTGTTTATTGCTAAAATAGTAAACGGTATTACGTGTTTAAAATATGATTGCACTCACCCATACAAGGAACTACTGTTTATTTACGTTCGATGCTCTGTCATCACTCTCATCAGACACAAGAGCGTGCTAAATCTAGTTCGTCTATTGGCAAGTCTTTGGTGATACAGTGCTTCCTTTCGCTCTAGCATTCTTTTTTCACTCTTCTATAAAGGTCGTTAGCCCCTGAACGATCAACACATTCTATTCTGAATTCACGCTATTGTTTTTGCATCCGTAGCACTCACAAACTATTCTCTAAAATTTTTCTTGTCCTTTCGGTATTGCGAGAATCATATGATGGCACCGCCTCTGTTGTGTAGTGGTTAGCGTGATTAGCTGCCACCCCCGGAGGCCCGGGTTCGATTCCCGGCTCTGCCACGAAATTTGAAAAGTGGTACGAGGGCTGGAACGGGGTCCACTCAGCCTCGGGAGGTCAACTGAGTAGAGGTGGGTTCGATTCCCACCTCAGTCATCCTCAAAGTGGTTTTCCGTGGTTTCCCACTTCTCCTCCAGGCGAATGCCGGGATGGTACCTAACTTAAGGCCACGGCCGCTTCCTTCCCTCTTCCTTGCCTACCCCTTCCAATCTTCCCATCCCTCCACAAGGCCCCTGTTCAGCATAGCAGGTGAGGCCGCCTGGGCGAGGTACTGGTCATACTCCCAGTTGTATCCCCCGACCAAGAGTCTGAAGCTCCAGGACATTGCCCTTGAGGCTGTAGATGTGGGATCCCTCGCTAAGTCCGAGGGAAAAACCGAACCTGGAGGGTAAACAGATGATGATGATGATGATGATGATGATGATGATATGATGGCTACTTGGTTCACTGACATGCCCGCTGCTTGCCCCACTTTCGTCCACCAACTGCGATAAACAGACATTAGCGCCACCACGCACAAGTGCAATCGTATTTTGAATGTAAGTTATGCTCTCTTGACACGTTGGTCATGCAGTACGCTGACGCCACGCTCTGCGTGGGTGTTGAAACATTTCACACCATTCCTACCAATTTACTCGTACAGTCATGTTCACAACCCATGTTAGACCTCATTACACTCGTTAAATGCTTCCTAACGCACGTCGGCGATTACAGAGTTAGCTTCGGCCGTACCTGTGGCCACGGCTGGACCGCGCCTCTACAACTTTGGATTCCGACAGACCAACGAAGCACAGTGAGCTTCGGCCGTACCTGTGGCCACGGCTGGACCGCGCCTCTACAACCTATGACTGAGTATTAATTAAATACGCGTATCACCAGAGATCTTTCACATGCCGAGTGTCGAATAGATTTATTTTCTATCCTTCAAAAACCCGACTACCTCTGCCGGGTTTGAACCCGCGATCCTGGGTTCCAGAGGCCAACAGTCTGCCACTGACCCACGGAGGTGGAGGGAGGATAGAGGAGTCTACAACACACAAAAATGTATGGTATAAAAGAGTTGAAGTAAAGTTCGTTATAACGCCATATTTCGTTCAATCAAGCGGACATTTTCAGGTATCACAAGCCAACAAACATACATAAGTGTATTTTAATTACTTCTTCTTTATCTGTTCACCCTCAAGGGTCGGTTTTTTCCTCGGACTCAGCGAGGGATCCCACATCTACCGCCTCAAGGGCAGTGTCCTGGAGCTTCAGACTCTGGGTCGGGGGAAGAAACTGGGGAGGATTACCAGTACCTCTCCCAGGCGGCCTCACCTGCTATGCTGAACAGGGGCCTTGCAGGGGGATGGGAAGATTGGAAGTGATAGACAAGGAAGGGAAGGAAGCGGCCGTGGCCTTAAGTTAGGTACCATCCCAGCATTTGCCTGGAGGAGAAATAGGAAACCACGGAAAACCACTTCCAGGATGGCTGAGGAGGGAATCGAACCCACCTCTACTCAGTTGACCTCCCGAGGCTGAGTGAACCCCTTTCCAGCTCTCGTACCACTTTTAAAATTTCGTGGCAGAGCCTGGAATCGAACCTGGGCAGCTAATCACACTAACCACTACACCACACAGTCGGACTGGTCTTTTCAGTAAAAGTTTATTAAAAGCGTAAATGTCAAATTTCGATCAACATTTACTAGTCAGATTTGATTATACCTGGGGAAAGTAGGCCTATACTCTCACTGACTTGAGGTAGTAACAGTTGACTATTTGCAAGGAAACGGTACTAGCTAATGAAAAACAAATAAAAAGGCAAAGCCAATACATAAAGAGATAGAAATGTTTAAGAAAAACTAATAAAAATGCAGAACCTTTATAATATATCAAGAGATAAAAATGTTTATCATTTATGACACTTTGAGTTGCAAAGCACACTTTTCTTCCTACACATACGCTTCATGGATTCGCATTTAGTGTTGCAAGAGCATTTTAAAAAACCTTGTCCACTTCCAAGTGATTGTGAAGTTGCAACACTCCTCACAGCTATTGTTTTATCCATAGGAACTTCATTTTCTTGGATTATGTTGTAAGACATTTACTAAATTGAAACCTGAGAAAATATAATTATTGTAATTACATATTACAGGCAGCGATATATATATTATTTTAGTTTTTGAGAAAAGCTGCTTTAGAATTCCATTTCTCGTTCCAATTCGATAAAATCCATCATCCTCTAGTACCACGCCAAGGATAGATCGAGCATCTCCTCTAACGAGGTCAAAATCGGGGACAGGAATTCGAACTGATGTCCCTTTCTCTACTGGCGGATGAATGTGATTTGGGATTTTTTCATGCGTTTAGTTTACTGTTCTTTTGTCTGTCTCCTGATGTCCTGAGTAGACTTGTCCAGGTCAGTGAGGACATAATCATTACCATCTACGAGCTTTTCACCACTTGGTAAATTTTGGTTTGTTTCATTTTCATCAGGATTTCCATTTCGTTTTCTTATTGTTGCTGAATTTGATCAATTGCGCATTGAAGATCATCTTCCGTTTTTAAATTTGCCAGTACCTCAGTTGGTAGTTTTGAACTAGATAAGCCGTGTCTCGGGGGACAACCGAACATTGCCTCATAAGGGATCTCTTTATCCCACTATGCAATGCACTGGTTTTCATAAGTTGAATAAATTTACTTTAATCCATTTTGATGTTTTGTGGTCCTGCATCCAGGTGGTTATCATTTTCTCTATATCCTGGTTGGCTCTTTCGACGCTACTTTGACTCTATGTCGCGGTTTGCCGTGCACCATTTTTGAAGTTAGGCCATGTATTAACCAGACTGTCAATAATTTTATTAACAAATTCTCTGCCATTGTCCTACTGTAAAATACAAGGAGCGCCTAACAAAGCAAAAATATCAGTGATATTGTTACACGCCAACGGCCGTAGCCGTGCTGAAACACCGGATCCCGTGAGATCTGCGAAGTTAAGCAACACCGGGCATGGTCAAGATTTGGATGGATTGCCGCGGGCTGTTGGTGCGGGGTAAGGGAATTGAGGAGCGGAAAGGAACTGGCCATCGTACCGTACGTAAACTCCAGCTCAGGCACACCTCTGCGGAGGTTCGGACCTGCCTTCGGGCAGAATACTCCCTTGCCTTATATTATTTTATTATATTCGTCAGCAATCTTTTATTTCAGTGGTCTTAGCTCAACTAAGTTTCTCAAATGGCCCTCGTACACCATTACAAATTTGAAGTCAACCAAATCCACTTGACATCGTCAGTTCATTTCCGTGTATAACAACTTTTGAACACAAGGTTAGCACAAGGTTAAAAATAGTAAAATGTCCTTTGTAGTAACATATTAAAATTTTCCTTTCAATCGCTGAATCATGCCATCTCTTCCTCCATGTTCAGTGGATATGCGCGCTTCATTAAGAACTACAAACAACTCTTCAGAAGAGGTAGATCTACCCTGCAAGCGGCGGAGTGTTTAAAACAAGATATCGAGGAAGCACTAAGAGTACCAGGTGGAAAGCTCCACGCAATCTTTGTTGACTTCTCTAAAGCATTCGATATGCTCAATAGGAGCATACTCCTGACAAAGTTGGAACAATTAATTGGTAAGAGTCACTACTTGACGGTCATAATCAGAGGCATTCTCTCCAACAATACAGTATCTATACAGGATAACATATCAATATCAGATGCAATAGCACAGACCAATGGTGTACTACAAGGAGATCCTCTAAGTCCTCTTCTGTTCTCAATAATCACTTCGGATGTGACACGATGCATCAAAGATGGTGTAAAGTTGTATGTATATGCAGATGATATGGTTCTCGCTGCAGAACGGCTGGAGGACCTGCAAGAGTCCTTTGATCTTCTGGCAACATGGACACATGAAATTGATCTCAGCCACATGATTTTCAGAAAAGGGGGAAGGCCAGCAGTGACTGACAGAGTCCATTACAATGGCAAAGAACTAACAAGGGTTAGTCACTTCAAATATCTGGGAGTCATATTCCAAACCAGAGGTGATGTTTTCACAAAACACATAGAGAATAGGACAATCTTGACATTTAAAGCAGTGAACGAAATCAAAGATTTACGTAAGATGTCAGTTAAAGCAGCGGTGCAGCTCTTCAATATTAAAGTTGTGCCTATAATCACCTATGGTCTACAACTCGTCTGGGAATACCTAAATATCAATAGTCTGCGACGAATAGAGAAAGTCAAAGCCGCATACTTAAAGAGAGCTCTGGGGCTTTCAAAGTATACACTATCTCGACTTGTGTATGTTCTGACGAGGGAATCTTTCCTGATCGAAGAGCTACGCTTCAAAATGTCACTACCATCCACGGCAAATTACGATCGACTACTTACGGAACTGAATCAGGAAAGAGAAGACATTCGGTTAGATTTCTATGCAACAGATGCTATGACAACGCGGGGATGGATGGAAGCGAGCTACGAATTAAGACATATTGTAACTAGATTGGCTGTTCATGGCTTTCACTTTAAGCTTTGCAAAACCAAAACATTTCATGAACCTGATTCCGGATGCATGTGTAAATTGTGCGATCGTGAATGTGATAGATACCACGTCTTAACATGTCCAAATAGAGGGAAATCGTTGATTAAATTCTGTACAGAAGAATGAGACCTATGTGGCTTGAAATGTTAAAATTATTGTACTTAATTACATGGCCTCTTGGCTGCAATAAAACTATTTTTTTTACTCTTCATCAAAAACATAATACCTTATGCTGTCTTGGCTTGTGACAGGGTGTATTAGTTTTGTAATACCATTTACTTCAATAATGTCATATCGTCTTAAAAACCTGATATCGTTACTTTATTTTTTAGTTGCAGTTCTTGGATTATTGACTTTTTGAGTGTAGCTATCATATTTCAATTTGGTCAATGTCAGTGAATTTACCTTGGAAGTCGAGCATTTCTGCTTTAGTTTTTCACGAAACAGTTCTGCCGGGGGTTCTGACATAATTATTACACACTTATTAAAAACTAATTATTTAAACGTAAAAGAATCTTTTGTCACAATAAAGATCCGAGTAATGACGACTGGCAACTGCCTGTTGTGTGCTGGGGTAATCAAACCAAAGAAAAGTTCCAATAATAGAAGTACGAGTCCTAACAATCTCAATGTTTTAATAATCATAACAAAGGTTTGGCGTGCGCGGTTACATTTTTAGAGCAGCATTTGCGAATCAAGTTTTACTAAACTCTAGCAGGCATAGTTAAGTCTTCCTAGGAAAAATTGATCTGTTTGTTTTCAATCAACTGTTACTGATAGTTTTAGTAAGATATGAATCTGCCTAGGAAGAGTTACTAAGAATCGACTTTCCCTGTAACATAAATAAGTAAAAATATTACTAGACTAAATTTGTAACGTATCTTAAAATGTATTATTTGACTTTGATTCAATTTTTAATTCCGTGACGTCAAATATATAGGCAGGTTGCTTCGTGCAAATTGCTCACCTTTCCAAATATATTCTGATTCAATATAAAATTGGATACACCCTGGCTCATTTTGAAAATCCCAGCCTGAGATAAAATGGTATTCGAACCTTGGCCGTCTGGGTGGAAAACCAGCAGTTAAGCCATTGCGCAAATCAAGCCCCCTAGCCGCTTCAACATGGCCGTAAATCATTACAAACATAGGCCCGCCTGGTAGGCGTCAAGTCTGCGTGGTTAGCCGGTTCGATTCCCGTTGGTGGAAAATTATTTCACCATCGAAATATTGGCCGGCAAAATAAAAGAGGTGGCGGTATACAATTTCTAATCACTAATTGCGTGATTAAATCCCGAACTTCTCTGCAGTGAGAGCACATGACGCTGTTGATGGTTATTCGTCCGTCGGATGGAGACGTTAAACCTTGAGCAGACGGTGTTATTCGATAGGAGTAAACTATGTACCGACATCGAGTTTGACCCTCTCCCTACCTCAACATCATCGTCATCACAACCATCATCACACCCAAGCCCACCTGGTAGCCATGATCGTCAAGACGTCAAGTCCCTTTGGCCTTACACCATAGTTAGCTGGTTTGAGTCACGCTGGTGGTGAAGTATAGTGTGAAGGCAGGGATGAAATGGCTTCGTAGAGTAGTAAGATTAGCATGGAGTGTTGGTAAGGCACTTTCAGATTGGACAAAAGCAGTAATTGCACCTATCTACAGTATAAGCAAGGGAACAGGAAGGATTGCAACAACTATCGAGGTATCTCATTGATTAATATACCAGGCAAAGTATTCACTGGCATCTTGGAAGGGAGGGTGCGATCAGTAGCTGAGAGGAAGTTGGATGAAAACCAGTGTGGTTTCACACCACAGAGGGGATGTCAGGATCAGATTTTTAGTATGCAGCAGGTAATTGAAAAATGCTACGAGAGGAATAGGCAGTTGCGTTTATGTTTCGTACAGTAGATCTAGAGAAAGCATATGACAGGGTACCGAGGGAAAAAAATGTTCGCCGTACTGGAGGACTATGGAATTAAAGGTTGATTATTAAAATCAATCAAAGGCAATTATGTTGAAAACTGGGCTTCAGTGAGAATTGATGGTAGAATGAGTTCCTGGTTCAGGGTACTTACAGGGGTTAGATAAGGCTGTAATCTTTCACCTTTGCTGTTCGTAGTTTGTATAGATCATCTGCTGAAAGGTATAAAGTGGCAGGGAGGGATTCAGTTAGATGGAAATATAGTAAGCAGTCTGGCCTATGCTGACGACTTGGTCTTAATGGCAGATTGTGCCGAAAGCCTGCACTCTAATATCTTGGAAATTTAAAATAGGTGCAATGAGTATGGTATGAAAATTAGCTTTTCGAAGACAAAATTGATGTCAGCAGGTAAGAAATTCAACAGAATTGAATGTCAGATTGGTGATACAAAGCTAGAACAGGTAGATAATTTCAAATATTTAGGATGTGTGTTCTCCCGGGATGGTAGCATAGTACGTGAGATTGAATCAAGGTGTAGTAAAGCTAATGCAGTGAGCTCGCAGTCGCGATCAACAGTATACTGCAAGAAGGAAGTCAGCTAAGTTAGAAGTAACAGACATGAAAGTAGCGAGAATGATTGCTGGTACAAACAGGTGGAACAATAGCAGGAGGGTACTCGGAATGAGGAGATAAAGGCTAATTTATGAATGAACTCGATGGATGAAGCTGTACGCATAAACCGACTTCGGTGGTGAGTCATGTGAGGCGAATGGAGGAGGATAGATTACCTAGGAGAATAATGGACTCTGTTATGGAGGGTAAGAGAAGTGGAGGGAGACCAAGACGACGATGGTTAGACTCAGTTTCTAACGATATAAAGATAAGAAGTGTAGAACTAAATGAGGCCACAGCACTAGTTGCAAATAGAGAATTGTTGTGACGTTTAGTAAATTCACAGAGTCTTGCAGGATGAACGCTGAAAGGCATAACAGTCGATAATGATAATGTATGTATAAATAAATACCACACACGCAGATGCGCATGTTACCCAAGGGAGTCAACTAGAAATAACTGCACCAGGCCTCACCGGAGGCCACACGACATCAATTAACCTACTTATGGTTCCAATAGCCGAATCCATTATTCTCCTAGGGCCCTAGGCAATCTATCCTCCTCCATTCACCTCACATGACCCACCATCGAAGCCAATTCGTACGTACAGCTTCATCCATCGAGTTCTTTCCTTACACTTTAACTCCTTACGAGTACCCTTCTGCAATTATGTCAGTACTAGTTTCATTTCTGTTGCTTTTAGGCTAAGAATAAGATATTCTGAGTCCGCCCAGCTTTCATTCTCGTACAGTGAAGTCTATCTGAAAACACAAAAAGTAAGGATAATCTCACCTGAGAACGCCTTTCTTTCTTACAGAATATAACACACCTCAAAGTAAATAAGAAATAAAAAATCACACTAGAAAAATATCTGCAACTGTTACACAGAATGTTCCAAGAGGAATAGTAAATATTTTAAGAGAAAGTAGTGTGGACTATTAAGAGTTAAAAAAAATCATGTATACGTATGTTTTATTTTCAATGGGGGTATAGAGTTACAGCTGTCTCTATGGTACGCATGCGTACGAAGTTACAATCATTACCAAAGACATGCAAATGACTGATTGGTCTGATTGTTTGATTGTCCTTTGGGACAATTTTTAATGGATGGTGGATGGATGGTTTTGAGTGCCCTATCTTAATGTGTTACTTCCCTGGCTTGCATTGCTTGCTGGTGTTGGGTTTGAATTCGGGCGTAAAGTCATGGCTGGGCGGTGTGTGGCCTGGCGCTAGGCGCATGTGTTATTTCGGGATGACCCTTGGCCTCTTGCATTTGAGGCCTTGGATCTCGTAGTTGCCTGGTTGGTTGACAAGCGGGTTGCCTACATTAGGCAGTGTCTTGTACAGTTTGGTAGCCATGTTCCTATGTATTTCCTTCAAAGTGAAAAAAAAAGGAATTGGCGTATGGTTTTTAGCGCCGGGAGTGTTTGAGGACAAGTTCGGCTCGCCAGATGGAGGTCTTCTGATTTGACAGCCGTAGGCGTCCTGCGCGTCGTGATGAGGATGAAATGATGATGAAGAGGACACACACCCAGCCCCCGTGCCAGCGAAATTAACCAATTATGGTTAAAATTCCCGACCCTGCCGGGAATCGAACCCGGATCCGCTGTGACCAAAGGCCAGCACGCAAACCCTTTAGCCATGGAGCCGGACTCCTTCAAAGTGATAATGTGACGTTCGTCATGAGTGTCAGCACTTCGTGTAAACCGATCAGCCCCCGTGATAAGGTGAAGTGCCCGGTTATGGACGACTTGTACCCTATTTAGGTGGCTGTCAGCAGCAATGCCCAGTATAGGACAGGCATACTCGAGTAGCGGCCTAATCATCGTGGCAAAGAGTAGGAGCTCGTTTTCTGTGGAGAGGCTATGGTTAGCGTCCAATAATGGGAACAGCTTTGACTCCCTTCTATGGGTTAAGTCAAATCTGTACCAAGTGCTGGACCCCATATATTGGGAAAAGGCCATGAAGAAGTAAGATTAAGTTATTTGAGTTGAACTGTTGTACATTACATTGAGTGGTCCAAAGTCACGGGAAAGGGAGTCCCATTAGAAAATGTGCCGTGTATGACCCCTGAGCGTTGCGGCTAGCTGCGGCGTAGCTGAGCAGTCTGTCACAGACATCAATGTCGTGAAGATGGCAATACTTCCCGAGTTAACCAACTTTGAACGTGGGATGATCATTGGCGCTGGCGCACGGCGCACGTGTCATAGCATTGCGGAGATCAACGCGAATTCGGGTTTCCGAGGTCAACAATGTCGAGGGTGGCTCTTCAATATCGCAGAGAGAATGTCACCATCCACGTAAACCGCCGCACGGGAAGACCACAGGTGTTTAGCGAACGGATATCACGTCGACTCTGCAACCATTCAGGGTGTTCGACGGGCTACTGTGAGTCAGATCATCGCCCAGTTGAATGTTGGGAGTCAGGAACCCATTTCTACCAGGACTGTAAGGAGACAACGGCACCGCGTAGGCTTCTCAGCCGTCGACCAACTCGTGTCCCTTTGCTGACACCTCGACCGCGTGCATCGGCCCGCGAACATCAGCAATGGACCACGGAACAGTGGCGTGTGATATGGTCCAATGATTCCCGGTTCCAGTTGCATCGAGAGGATGGGCGCGTGAGATGTGGGGTATGCCCCATGGAGCAATGGATCCTGCGTGTCAACAAGGTTGTGTCCTGGCGGGAGGTGGCTCAGTTCTGATCTTGGCGGCGTTCTCATGGTCGCAATAAGGCCCTACTGTCCGGTTGCAGGGAGCGTTGACAGGTGCACGTTATATGGGCATTATTTCAGACCATTTGCATACCTTTCTGGCCCTAGAGTACCCTGATGGAGATGCCATGTTGCAACAGGACAATGCGCCAGGTCACCGATCTGTGTGACACGCAGGTGGGTGGAGGAGTACTCCAGTGAAGTTACGACCATGAATTGGCCCTCCAGATCGCCCAATCTTAATACAGTCGAACATTTATGGGATGCTGTCGATGCTGATGTACCCTGCACCAACTACACAAGACCAATTGTGGGTAGCATTGCAAGATGCGTGGGTTTAGATCCCTCCAGAACGTTTCCTACACTTGGTAGAGCCGATGTCTCGCCGTACTGCTACCGTTTAGAGGGCTCACGGACGAGCAACTCGTTATTAACATCACATTCAGTGCCTTCCCATGACTTTTGGCCACTCAGTGTATGTAAGGTTTGTGCATGAATAAATACATCAGTTAGTCATTTCCTGCCTTTAACCATTTTTGTAGGGTTGTTTATATGTGTGACTAGCTGATGCACCCGTGCTTCGCTACGGAATTCTACATTGTGTACAGAATTCTAGGTTGGGTAGTGTACACTTTGCGAGCAAGATTGTATTAAATTGAGTAGCTCTTAACGTTACTCTAGAAACGCGACGGAAAAGTCACCATACGTTTTTTCTCATATGAAGACTGGGTTAAGAAATTTTAATTGTAATGGTTGGCCCGCTTGTCTACCATCAGTCACAATCAGGTTGGGGAGTTTTCGTTATAATGGCAGACACTCACTACCTGTTTACATCCTCAGAAAGACTGTCTTAGTGGTTTTCCCAACTGAAATGAACATAGGTCATTACAATGATGTCAGTAGGAATAGAGCGATTACAAGCAATGCTTTCATATAAAATACTCGATTAAATGAAAAAGCACACATTTTATCACTTTTAACGAACAGTACTACGCTGACGATCTAAAAGTCCAAAGTTCCAGAGCTGGAATGACCAAACCGCAGACAGCCGTGATCCGTGAAAACTCTTAGTATTTTTAGGCGGTGGGGGGGGGGGGGGTCCCAGGGCAAAAACTATGCCCTTTTACTAATCTGTTTCCTAGGAGTACCCGATGAGTCGGAAAATCTCAGTTCACTACAATGGCGGCGGAAAAATCTATCTGACTTGAAAGCAAATGTTTTCTCCAGCCAGAGAAAACCCCTATTCACTGCTAATTTGGAATAAAATGAATGTATAATTTAATAAAAGTGAAGAGGAAGAAGCTTTTCTTAAGAAACGGCTTTTATCAGAGTTGAATTTTGAGTTATTTAGTGAATTGTGGTGCTATAATTTGGAATAGGCCTAAATTGTAATTCTAGACTACGTCATACTACTACTACTACTACTACTACTACTACTACTACCCTGGTCACCTGTATGTGACCACCTATCTCTGGAGATAGGTGGTTTGTAAAGTAACCGATACCGAGCGCCTTATCGCGCTCCTCTGTCGGTCTGTAATGTGTATGTAATTTGTGTGTTTTTAATAATTTAAAGGTTTTATCAGTATAATTACATTTTGTTTTGTTTTCCGTATGTGTGTGTTAGTGTACAGTAATGTGTGTGTGACCGGGAAGTAATTTGAAGAAGGCTGTGTAGTGGTTTAAGGAAGTGAGATCTTGGGTTCTTGGCGGGTATAATTTGGGGAGGGGAGGTCACTGATTAGGTTTTTAGGGTCTTGGCTACTCGATCCACCGAGGGGGCCCTGAATTGGATTGAATTTGCTTTTGGAGGAGGCTTAAGATGAGTAGAAGAAGGATATTGTTAGGCGTATTGTTGAAGGTGCGGGGGGGTGGGGCGGTGCGTGAGGAGTGGCGGGGGTGGGTTTGTTTGGGTGTTTAAGTGAGCCTCTGCCTTAAATGTGCATAACGCTCATTCAAAACAACGCGTCAGAGTAGGGATAGAATAGATGGATTACTATGATGAACCGGTGTGTTACGTAACAGCAGTATCAGAAAATGTATGAACCAGAGGAATGGCATGCTAAAGAAGAACGTTTTCTAACTCCCCAGCTATTTCCCGCCAATATTTAGTCAGGCTGTTACACTCGGTACGCAGCAGTAATCCCATCTATCGGACATGAGTGGCAGCGTAAGTGACAAAGAACATCACAACAAACAATGGTCAACGTAATGTTATTGTTGATCAATGTATGAGCTTTCGATATTGTAGGCCTTCACATTTAGTTTTCTTCCGACTCTGAAATACCACGATAAAACTGAATAAAATATAAATGATCGAAAATTGTATTCTCTATAAATTCTGCTATGTAGTACTTTCTGATAGGACCAATAACATAGGTACCCCATTTAAAAATTACATTTTAGGTACCTTCCCCTAAACTACCATTTCATCCAGGGTGAATAAAATTCTTTATAGCTTAGGCTGTATTTTTATATTCGCTGACTCTATATACCGATTTTCATTAAATTCTGTTTACCCATTTTCATGTGGCTCGACTTATGGACTTAGCAACAAAAATACAAATTCATGAATATCTCTGTTATCATAGCTGGTACGGTAAAAATGTATAAGACATAAATGATCGGAAATTTAATTCTATATAACTTTAGTTATGTATTATTTATCGATAGTACCACTTTAGGCCTTCCCCTAAACTACCATTTCATTCAGCGCGAATACAATGATTTATAGCCTAGATTGCAGTGGTTGATCCCCGACTTTACATACCGATTTTCATTAAATTCTCTTCAGCCGTCTTCTCGTGATGCGTGTACATACATACATACACACATACATACATACATACATTACAGACAGAAATTACGGAAAAGGAAAAAGTGCATTTCCTTGTTACTGTGGACATTACCGATACAGAAATAAAATTCTTTTCACATTCTGAGCAATGTACAGACAAAACTCTTATTTTGAGATTTGCAAATTGCTGCAAATCCATACACATTGCACACTGGACACATGTTTATATGTACTTGAAATGGCTCGTATTACTGCCTCTCGAAATATTTACTTTTCTTCTGATCTTTGGTATTTTCCCATTTGCCAGAGGTCGGCACTGTCTTACTGGCCGAATGCCTTTCCTGACGTCAACTTTATGTGGAGGGATATATTCACTATTGCGTATGATGACTAGTAGTGTGATGTGCTTTATGTAAATAAATATATGCATTAAGACGAACACGAACACGAACACCCAGCCCCCGAGCTCGAGAAATTAACTATATGCAGTTAAATCTCCAACCCGGCCGAGAGCCGAACCTAGGACCCTCTGAAGCGAGGACCACTACGCTGACCTTTCAGCCAAGGAGTCGGACTTTTAAAATATTCACTGTTCATCCTGACACAACCTGTTTGCAGATATGTTTACGGATTATGAACTAATATTCATAATTTTCAAAGATTTAAACCAATTTTCTTTTTCTGCACACGTCAAAAACAGCTGTATATATACCGTAGATATTTTACAAATTGTTTTAAGTCGCACCGATACACATAGGTCTTATGGCGACAGTGAGATAGGAAAGAGCTAGGAGTGGGAAGGATGCGGCCGAGGCCTTAATTAAGGTACAACCTCAGCACTTGCCTGGTGTGAAAATGGGAACCCACGGAAAACCATCTTCAGGGCTTCCGACAGTGGGATTCGAACCCACTATTTCCCGAATGCAACCTCCCCTAACCGTACGACTAACTCGCTCAGTCACCATTTAGTTCCTTACCAAGATGAATGAACAGTATTTCCACGTAAGGGATGCTCGCCATTGATGGACTTGGCAATGAAAAAAGTAATTCACGAATACTGTATCTCTGTTACAATCATAGCTCGCGCAGCAAAAGTGTATCAGGTACCAGAAAAAGTACCCGTTCTTTGTACGGATTTATGAGCAAGGATTAAAGTGCTTAAATTAAGGTGGGTCTGCCTCTGTGGTGTAGTGGTTAGTGTGATTAGCTGCCATCCTTGGAGCCCGGATTCGATTCCCGGTTCTGCTACGAAATTTGAAAAGTGGTACGAGGGCTGGAACGGGATTCACTCAGCCTCGGGAGGTCAACTGAGTGGAGGTGGGTTCGATTCCCACCTCAGCCATCCTGCAAGTGGTTTTTCGTGGTTTCCCAATTCTCCTCCAGGCAAATGCCGGGATGGT
The DNA here is from genome assembly GCF_040414725.1 of Anabrus simplex. NCBI lineage: Eukaryota > Metazoa > Arthropoda > Insecta > Orthoptera > Tettigoniidae > Anabrus > Anabrus simplex. The sequence goes on along the minus strand of NC_090271.1, from coordinate 99,798,348 downwards.
ACCTAACTTAAGGCCACGGCCACTTCCTTCCCTCTTCCTTGTCTATCCCTTCCAATCTTCCCATCCACCCACAAGGCCCCTGTTCAGCATAGCAGTGAGGCCGCCTGGACGAGGTACTGGTCATTCTCCCCAGTTGTACCCCCGACCCAATATCTCACGCTCCAGGACACTGCCCTTGAGGTGGTCCGAGGGAGAAACTAACCCTGGAGGTTAAAGAGATTAAGAAAGAAAAGAAAGAAATTAAGGTGGCCCGCAAATATGTGAGTGGCTTGAAACACGCTCTTGTAGATAATATTTACGACCTTGTCATCGGGTACATAAATAAGGTTATGCTCACTCGACACTCAAGAACACGAGACGTAAAGCTGGCCATGACTGAAGCACTGGTTCTCGGCATAATGGTGCAAAATGAAATGTGAATAATAATCTCACTATTTAAATAAGAATCCTAAATCTACACAATATTAAAAAGATAGAAACACGGAATATAAAAAATGAAATGGCGTATGGCTTTTAGTGCAGGGAGTGTCCGAGGACAAGTTCGGCTCACCAGATGCAGGTCTCATGATTTGACTCCCTTAGGCGACCTGCACGTCGTGATGAGTATGAAATGATGAAGACGACATACACCCAGCCTCTGTGCCCGCGAAATTATGGTTAAAATTCCCGACCCTGCCTATAATGGAATCTGGGACCCCTGTGACCAAAGGCCAGCACAATAACCATTCAGCCATGGAGCCGGACCACGGAATATTATAATACGATGGCGATACTAAAAATTAAATTGGCTGAATAAATAAACAATTCACAGCAGTTCTCACGCTTAGCACTCTCAACAATACAACTGTAGTCTCCAAACGGTTTCCATAGAATTGGACGTTCATTCTTCAAGTGGCCTGTTAAAGACTCGCTCGCGAAATGAGTACTTGTAACCTATTGACCACAGTAAAATATACAAGACAGTTGAATTTTCTCGAAAACTGCTAGAGTTACGAAGAAAATGCATATGACGTGTCTAGCAGAAAATGTAATTTCAGTGCCACACAGTGAACTTCATAGTTCGATAGGGCCAACCGTTTACCCATCATTTTAGTTGATGTTAAGCAAAAATTGCCCGAATTTTGGACGTATCCCTGTTAATCCCCCAACTAGCTCAAAACGGTGAGATATATCAAAATCACAAGCGTCCGTTCCGGGACTCGGAATTTCAAGGTTTATCCATACGAAATTTCAGCTCAGTTGGTCCAGTAGTTTCCGAGCCTACCCGGAACTAACAGACAGGCATCATTTCATTTTTATTAATAGTAGGTATAGAATTAATAATAATGCTATTGTTTTTACGTCCACTAACTACTTTTTTGACGGTTTTCGGAGACACCAAGGTAGCCGAATTTTGTCCCGCGGAAGTTCTTTTACGTGTCAGTAAATGTACCCGCACAAGGCTAACGTATTTGAGCACCTTCAAATGCCACCGGACTGAGTCAGGATCGAACCTGCCACGTTGTGGTCAGAAGGCCAGCACCTCAAACTTCTGCGCCACTCAGCCCGGCTAATAGTATAGAAATATAGATAGATAAAAGATTGATTCTACAAATTGTTGTGTACTCTTTTTAGACAGAACTATTATTTCCGAAGACATTTGAAAGTTTGGTAGCCTCCATGGCTCAGGTAGAAGCGTGTCGGCCTCTCACCGCTAGGCTCCGTGGTTCAAATCCCGGTCACTCCATGTGAGATTTGTGATGGACAAATTGGAGGGGGGACATGTTTTTCTCCGGATACTCCGCTTTTCCCTGTCATCTTTCTTTCCAGCACCACTCTACAACATCATCCCATTTCATCTGCCCCAGAGGAGTCGACAGGCTTCGGCAGCCGGCACAATTCCTATCCTCGCCGCCAGATGGATACTCTATTCATTCCATGTCTGGAAACAGGCTGTGGATTTTCATTTGGTAGTTTGTGAAAAATGCCTTCTTTTTTCTTTTTTAAAGCCTATGTCTTTTAGTCCCGGGAGTGTATGAGGATATGTTCTGCTCGCGTAGTCTGTAGCTGCTTTCCCCGGTGCACCCAGAGTGGGTGAACTACAGTACATGTACCGCTGTTTGAGGATGTTGCCTGTGGATGTAGATGTAATTGTAGTTTGGATGAGGCTTTGTGGTTGTGAATATAACTTCAGTTTTAGTAGGTCGGTGAATGAGTATTGTCTGAAGTAGAATGGAACAGGAAGGAAGCAGCCGTGGCCTTGAGAATGGTATTATCCCGTTATTTGCCTGGAGATTAAATGGGAAACCACGGGAAAAACATTTCAAGGATGGCCAACTGGAGATTCGAACCCACCTTCCTCCTGATTATAGAACTATCAACCATAACTGGCCGTGTTAACCTGTTCGGTAAAGTAATGATGAATATCTCAGTTATTATTTCTCGAACTCTTAAGGACGCATGAAACAATTTGCACGACTTTTACTGTTAACATGAAACCAATGAGGTGAACAAGATATCGGTGGCCCACGAAGGAAGTCATCGAACACTGTATTCGCTGGCTGAGAGACGGTATTCTGCAAGTTAAACTTGTCCATTTCCCAGCTCCTATTGCACGAATTGTGATAAAATCAAATCAAGGAAATTCTGGATGTCTCTAATTTAATACTGGCAAGTTTCATGAAAGACAGATGAGCAGCTTTTGTGTTTGTTTAATTCAGACCGAACGACAGACAAAATTCAATATCCTGGTTTCTCCTTTTCCCTTTGTTCACAGCGACGATCCGATATTCCGAGAAGGAGGTCTGCCTTTTATTGCAATGAAATCTATCTGTCGGCGGCAAATTCTTTGACAACTGATATGCTGAATACATCAGCACGAGGTTCCCAGTCTCTCACATATCTGAGCAAGCGGCTGATGGATAACGTCTCCGAATGGTGTATACTATGCCATCAACCGTCTCAAAATCGATCACTCGAGGATAAATGCATTCATAAAAGAAGTGTTAGAAGTCTGCGTCCCAAATGCTATAATATGTGGTGGCCTACAGTGTCCTGTCCCGAACACTTGTCAATAATAACATTATACTGACTATTGTTAGACGAGGCAGGTTGAGGCGTGTTCTGTCCCTTCTGCTGCCACTCATCTCCGCAACTGCATCACTACTGGGCATTATAAAGAACTAACCCGACAACAACGGTTATGAAGTAGCCTAGGCCCTACATACAGCATATACAATTGTTTAATGTGTTGTATTATTTTGAAATAGGCCTGAATTCTAAAACGAAAGAAATGTCAGTGATTAAGAACTGAGTCGGCGGATTTAGAATGAGCTTCAGCCGTACTGGTGGCCATGGCTGGACCGTGGCTCTACAGCTTTGTATTCGGGAGACGGAGAGGGCCTGATCCCTGTCCTGAGAATGATTTTTCATTCCCCTGCACTAAGGCGAATGCCGGGGCAGTTCGTAGTATAGGCCACGGCCGCCAACCCACTCACCTTCTCCGAACATCTCTTTCACCGAATCAAATTTGCAAGGCCTGAGAGACGGCTATTCCCTTCAGGTTTGAAATTAAAGATTGTAGTAGTAGTAGTAGTAGCCTAGTAGTAGTAGTAGCAGCCTAGTAGTAGTAGTAGTAGTAGTAGTAGTAGTAGTAGTAGTAGTAGTAGTAGTAGTAGTAGTTATTGTTGTAAAAATTGCATTTCCCCTCCTATCAACAATCACCTATCATCAACGGAAAGATTGATGATATTATGAGACGGAGACAGCATTCAATATAGTGGACAATCTTCAATTTACTATATAGTGTGCCTTGTAAGAGCTATGGAGCATGATACTTTGGTTTCTCTTTGAGCACAGCGGCGATCTGGTATTCCGAGAAATAGGTATGCGTCTGCCTCCTATTGCAACTGAATCTGTCTGTTGGTGGCAAATTATTTGACAACTGATATCTATATGTATAAAATAAGAGTTTTGTCTGTACATTGCTCAGAATTTAAAAAGGGTGGTATTTCTATATCAGTCGTGTTCACAGTAACAAGGAAATGCACATTTTAATTTTCTGTAATTTCTGTCTGTCTGTCTGTCTGTCTGTCTGTCTGTCTGTCTGTCTGTCTGTCTGTCTGTCTGTCTGTCTGTCTGTCTGTCTGTCTGTCTGTCTGTCTGTCTGTCTGTACACGCATCACGAGAAAACGGCTGAAGAGAATTAAATGAAAATTGGTATGCAAAGTCGGGGAATAAGTCGCTACCATCTAGGCCATAAATAATTTTATTTACGCTGAGTGAAATGGTAGTTTAGGGGAAGGCCTAAAATTGAATTCTCAAATATTTATGTTGTTAACGGTCGTATCTTAATAAAAATCGGTATGCAAAGTCGGGGAATAAGTTGCTATAAGATAGTTCAGGAGAAGCCCTAAATTTTAATTCTCAAAAATATATGTTATTAGTGGTCGCATCTTAATGAAAATCGGTACGCAAAGTCGGGGAATAAGTCGCTGCAATCTATGCCATAAATAATTTTTTTCACGCCGAGTAAAATGGTAGTTTAGGGGAAGGCCTAAAATTTAATTCTCAAATATATGTTATTAGCGGTCGTATCGATAAATACTACATAACTATAGTAGGTACTACATTTCCGATCATTTATGTCTTATACATTATTACAGTACCGGTTATTATCACAGAGATACTCACGAATTTGAATTTGCGTTATTAAGTTCATATCAGCGCCGAGTCATGAGAAAATGGGTAAACAGAATTTAACGAAAATCAGTATGTATCCATAAAGTCGGAGAATAAGGAACTACAGTCTACGCTATAAATCATTTTATAAGACGCCCTAATATCACAGAGTCGAAAGAAAACTATGTAAATGTGAAGGCCTACAATACAGAAAGCTTATAAAATTGATCAACTATAACATTACATTGACCTTTGTTTGTCGTGATGTGTTTTGTGTCTTCTGTTGCCACTCATCTCCGATAGATAGGATTACTGCTGCGTACCGATTATTTTTTAATTTCCTTTACGTTGCACCGAACGATGGCGACGATGGGATAGGAAAGGGCTAGGAATGTGAAGGAAGCGAGCTTGGCCTTAATTAAGGTACAGCCCCAGCATTTGCCTGGTGTGAAAAGGGAAAACACGGAATACCATCATCAGGGCTGCCAACAGTGGGGTTCGAATCCACTATCTCCCGGATGCAAGCTCACAGCTGCGCGCCCCTAACCACACGACCAACTCTCCCGGTCGTACAAAGTGTACCAGCCAGCCTGAATATTGCCGGAAAGTAACTGTGGAGTTAGATAACTTTCTTCTTTAACATGCCATTTCTCTGGTTCATAAATTTTCCTATACTACCGGTACTGGTTTAAGAAACGAGATTTCCACTTCCGGAGGTGCACATGGCCCTGAGGTTCACTCAACCTACACCAAAAATGAGTACCAGGTTAATTCCTGGGGGCAAAGGCGGCCGGGCGTAGAGCTAACCACTCTACCCCATCAAGTGCCGAGGTTACGGGTAGTGGGAGCCTTTACCTTCCACCACTCCAAGGGCCTTCATGGCCTGTACGGAGATGACTTTGCTTTGCTTTGCTTTTACCGGTACTGGTACGTAACACACTTGGTTTATCATAGCATTCGAGCTATTCAGGTCCTACTCTGAGCCACTGATTGGAATGAGCAGTGTGCATATAATGGAATAATGGCAGATAAGTGTTCACGGCTCTCTGCGGCCTGGTCCTTCCAGCTCTGGAACTGTGGACTGTTAGATCGGCACCGTAGTACTGTTCGTTGAAAGCGAGAAAACGTGCGGTTTTTCATTTGATAGAGTGTTTTTATGTGATAACATTGCTTTTAATCGCTACATTCCCACGGGCGTTTATGTAATGATCTATGTTGACTTCAGTTAGGAAAACCACAAAGTCTGTCTTTCTGAGAATCCCGCAGCGAAGCACGGGTACATCAGCTAGTATGCTAAATACAGCAAGACGTTCCCAGGCTTCTACTCTGACAAGGCGGCTGAATTCTGTAGGCTTTTATATTTTCGCGATTGTTAAATCTCCTGTCAGAATATCCAATGTCCGACTCGTTGGCTGAACGGTCAGTGTACTGGCCTTCGGTTCAGAGGGTCCCGGGTTCGATTCCCGGCCGGGTCGGGGATTTTAACCTTAATTGGTTAATTCCAGTGGCACGGGGGCTGGGTGTATGTGTTGTCTTCATCATCCTTTCATCCTCATTACGACGCGCAGGTCACCTACGGGTGTCAAATATAAAGACCTGCACCTGGCGAGCCGAACCCGTCCTGGGATATCCCGGCACTAACAGCCATACGACATTTCAGAATATCCAATATGGAAAGAATATTTAAACTCGTACTTACTCTTAAAAAGCGGCCTTTTTTTTTTTTACGTTTTACAACGAGATGAGGAGCTCGAACCATACCCAGTTAGGTAAGATAATCAATCTAGGAACTTTCGTAGAAAATATGTTTTAATTTGCAAGGCAACAATTATCGGAGGTATTGTGTTAAATAAGGGGCTACCTGGCCGAGGCGGTAAAGGTGTGCTCGGTTCACCGGGAAGGATGTGGGTTCGATTTCCCGTCAGAAAGTCGAAAACTTGAGAAACGAGATATCCACTTCCGGAGGTGCACATGACCCTGAGGTTCACTCAGTCCACACAAAAAATGAACACTATGTTAATTCCTGGGAACAAAGGTGGCCGGTCGTAGAGTTAACCACTCTAACCCACCAAGTCCCAAACAAGCCTTTTTTTACGCCCTGTGGGTGGGGGTGGTATAATAACACTCATGGTATCTCCTGCCTGTCGTAAGAGGTGACTAAAGGTGCCCCCCTATCCGACCTCCCTTGGTCAACTCTTGTACTTTTCCGACACCTACGCTATTAGAGCATTCGAGGGCTAGGGAGTCTTTCATTTTCACGCCCTCTGTGGCCTTTGTCTTCTTTGGCAGATATCTTCATTTTCTGAAGTGTCGGATTCCTTCTACTTTTCTCTCTGATTAGCGTTATATAGAGGGTGATTGCTTAGTTTTACTCCCTCTTAAAACAATAATCACCACCACACCACCGCCCGACTCGTTGGCTGAATGGTCAGCGCAGCCTACTGGCCTTCAGTACAGAGGGTCCCGGGTTCGATTCCCGGCCGGGTCAGGGATTTTAACCTTCATTGGTTAATTCCAGTGGCTCGGGGGCTGGGTGTTTGTGCTGTCCCCACCATCCCTGTAACTCACACACCACACATAACACTATCCTCCACCACAATAACACGCAGTTACCTACCAATGGCAGATGCCGCCCACCCTCATCGGAGGGTCTGCTGTATAAGGGCTGCACTTGGCTATAAATGTAGGCACCCTCCAAAGGACGCTTTATAATGTGTAGGCTACATATAGACAGATGAAAAATAAGGGGATTTTCCACCGTATGAATTGAGAACATTTCCGTACTACTATCTACAAGCAAAAACTAGTACATATATGCTTATTGTCATCACTATCACTTAAGCTTGTGAAGCCCCAAGCTTAATTGGAGAAGCGCAATGGAAATTAGGTCTTTTTATCGGTCCACCATCCTTAATGTCACACACAGCACGTTTTAGGTTTCCTCCCGGACGCCTTTCCAGTGGCACTCCCGGAGGATTTGTATCTGTCGGATGCAGTGCCGGAGAAGAAATTGTTTGTGATATCCACTTATCTTCCAGAAATCAAACAATTAAGAATGTACATTTTAGTCGCGTCATTATTTTGCTATCAGAATTTTCCTTATTTTCATCACTGTCTTTATGATATCTTTTTGCCATTTCGCATGTACGAAGAACCTCTGTAAAATGTATACAGAGGTGAAGCAGAACAACAATGCTTTGAGACAATCTATAAGCAATAATAGAAATCTCGCGCCTTTATTGACCAACAACAACCAGATTTGACTCCCATCAACGAAATAATAGCCTAATTGTTTAATTAGGCACCTGCAACAAGAGCACGATCGCGCTGTAGGTAGTTTTAGCGAGTCAGGAAAATACTCTAAGGGTTAAAAAATGGGCGTACGAGCCAAATTCTTATGATAAATGTCGGTACCTAGGGTAAGCATTGAAGGATAACTTGTTTTAGGCAACCACAAACATGAAAATGGGTTTGCGACATGGGGTCCCCAGCCGAATCTAGCATTGTTTCCACTTACGTTAGGCTCCTCACTTTAGGACCTACCTGGCGAGTTGTCCATGGTTCAAGAGGGCACAGCTGTAAGCTTGCATTCGGGAGATAGTGGCTTCGAACCCCACTGTCGGCAGTCCTTAAGATGGTCTTCCGTGGTTTCCCAAGCAAATGCTGGGCCTGTATCTTAATTAAAACCACGGCCGCTTCCTTCCCATCGTTCATATAAGACCTATCTGTGTCGGTACAACGTAAGGCCAATTGTAAGAAAAGAAAAGTAGAGGACTGGGTAGGCATTTAATTCATTGAGGCTTGCAGGCAGAATGCTTAAAGGCTTAACAATCTATAGTGAGGATGTATTTGTGTATGAAATAAATCACGATGGAAGAATATCATGTTACACATTTTCTTCATCTATGTGAATAACCAAGAAGTTATTGTCTGACTCGTTGGCTGAATGGTCAGCATACTGGCCTTCGGTTCAGAGGGTCCCGGGTTCGATTCCTGGCCTGGTCGGGGATTTTAACCTTCATTGGTTAATTCCAATGGCCCGGGGGCTGGGTATTTGTGCTGTCCCCAACATCCCTGCAACTCACACACCACACATAACACTATGCTCTACCACATCAACACGCAGTTACCTACACATGACAGATGCCGCCCACCCTCATCGAAGGGTCTGCCTTACAAGGGCTGCACCCGGCTAGAAATAGCCACACGAAATTATATTATTATACCAAGAAGTATTGTCGACAACTTACCTGCGAAGGAAGGCAATGCAGACAAAATAATGAAATCGGCACTGGGTCTTCGTGTACCATAAAAGCCTTGTAGACTGAATGAGTGTAAATTATTGTGAAAATCAATCAGAACATTAAGACAGAGAGAGCCTCCGTGGCTCAGGCGGCAACGCGCCTGCTTCTCACCGCTGGATTCCGTGGTTCACATCCCGGTCACCCCATGTGAGATTTGTGCTGGACAAAGCGAGGTGGAACAGGTTTTTCTCCGGGTACTCCGGTTTTTCTTTAATTTAAGCAACACTCTACAATATCATTTAATTTCATCTGTCAGCCAGTAATCAATGTCCGGGTCCATGGCTAAACGGTTAGCGTGCTGACCTTTGGTCACAAGGGACCCGGGTTCGATTCCCGGCAGGGTCGGGAATTTTAACCGTAATTGGTTAATTCCACTGTCACTGGGGCTGGGTGTATGCGTCGTCTTCGTCACCATTTCATCCTCATCACGACGCGCAGATCACGTACGGGCGAACTTGTCCTCTGACATTCCCGGCACTAAAAGCCACACACCATTCCATTTAACGCACAATGCCTAGATGGGGGCTTAATGCATTCCATTCCTGACCCGGTCTAATGACTGGCAACAGGTTGTGAATTTTCATTTTCACAGCAAGAAAGAGCAGTACTAATATTGGTGACTGCGTTAGTTGGCAGCTGATTAGAAGAGAAATCTGTAGCGTTAAACAAAAGCAGCAATTACAATTCTGGAAAATCACAGGAAATTAGACATTGTGAGTCATTGCTGTAATGCGACAGACTGATAAACTGGAACCCCTCTGTATAAAGTACTTCTTATCTGCGGACGTACTTGACGCTTGTGCCAGGAGGATCAATAATATGACAGTCATCTGGACATGTATCATAAACGTAGTGCAAAAGATAAGGATTGAAAAGTACAGCGAAGCAAATGGTCAAAAACATTTCTGACTGAGTCACATCAGAAGCCCTCGTTTCCAAAGGGGGCTGCAGTCTATGGAACAGTTCTGTTTCCGACAGTCACACATAAATGTTCAGTGATATTGGGGTAGGAAACAAGTAGGACTGCGAAGATAGTGGCCATGTGCTTAAATTAGGCACGATCCAGGTATGAGTCTAAGGTAAACCTCGTATTGGATCGTATAGCTGTGAGTTTACCTTTTCTTCTTTCTTTCTTTCTTTCTTTCTTACTTTAGTAATCCGTTTACCCTCTAGGGTTGATTTTTTGCCACCTCTACCGCCTCAAGTCCAATGTCCTGGATCGTGAGACTTTGGGTCGGGGGATACAACTGGAGAAGGATGACCAGTACCTCACCCAGGTGGCCTCACCTGCTATGCTGAACAGGGGCCTTGGTGGGGGATGGGAAGATTTGAAGGGATAGACAAGGAAGAGGGAAGGAAGCGGCCGTGGCCTTAAGTTAGGTACCATCCCGGCATTTGCCTGTAGGAGAAGTGGGAAACCACTTCCAGATTGGCTGAGGTGGGACTCGAACCTACCTCTTACTCAGTTGACCTCCCGAGGCTGAGTGGACCCCGTTCCAGCTTTCGTGCCACTTTTCAAATTTCGTGGCAGAGCCGAGAATCGAACCCGGGCCTCCGGGATAGCTGGTAGTCATGCTAACACCTACACCACAGAGGCGGACTGTGTCACGTAACTGTCAGCTTGAATTCGGGAGAGAGTGGGTTCCAGCCCCATTGTCGGCAGCCCTGAAGTTGGATTTCCGTGGTCCTGTTTTCACACCAGGCCACCTTAAGGCCACAGCCGCTTTCTTCCCACTGCTAACCGTTCCCTGTCCCATAGTCGCCATAGAGGTATCTATGTCGGTGCAACATAAAACATATTGTAAATTTTAAAAAACGTACCTACAATATCATTCATTGTCACAATAAAAACATTACAAAAATTCACTTTACACATAATTAACAGGCAATACAAATACTAAAAGTAAATGGTCAAAAAAGTACCAATGCAGCACATGGATTATATCAAGACACGTTTTCTGACCTGTTATAACGAATGCTGCGGAGCCCTATAGTAGGTTATTAAGACTATCGCATCGCTATTACAAATTTCACAGGATCCATATAAGTGATTTGGATACTAAGGAACTCACAGTGTTCAACTCAACGGATCAAACCTTAAACAAACATGAAGTGAGTAGCGAACTTGAAACAAATAAACATTGTACTGTAGAAATAAAAATGACACCTCCGCTTCCTTCTCTTCCCTTCTAGGCAGCCCTTTGAAGTATCGGTTGTTTTCCTATAGAAAAGCACAGTACTGTAATACAGGCACTGCGCGTCAAGTTTATCCTCGAAGAATTAACTAGGTTCTTCGTATGTAACCTAAGTTACTTCTCATACTATCGGCCTGTCATCAAACAGACCGTTCTCCAACTTTTCTCTTCATTGCCTCATTACTGTCTACTCGATAATAGGTATATAGATCCATTTTTACGTTATTTATTTCATATACGTCCACTGCTAAAATACAATACATAAATGTAACCCTTTTTGCACTATAAAAAACGCCAGAACGAACGTCTCAGACGGAAGAGCGCTGGCTTTCTGAGCGTAAGTTGGCAGGTTCGATCCCGGCTCATAAATTTGTCAGTAGATTTACCGGCACGTAAAGGAACTATGGCGGGACGAAATTCCACCACGTCGGCGCCTCCGAAAACCTTTAGTTAGTGGGACGTAAAGTAAATATTTTTTGTTTTTATTTTGTTAGACGTTTACGGCCATTAGAGACCACAATAAGCAACATTTATACATTTTAGAAGCTTTCTTTGCAGTCCAGTATCGTTGCGCTCTCCGTCTGGCAGTCTGTCTCCTTTCCGCTGCTCTGCTGTTCTTCTTCACGAAAGCCCTTGAAGTTATAATAATGTCTTCATTCTCTATTTTTTTTTTTTTTTTTTTTTTGCAGGCTGCTTTACGTCGCACCGACGCGGATAGGTCTTATGACACGACGATGGGACAGGAAAGGGCTAGGAGTGGTTAGGAAGCGGCCGTGGCCTTAATTAAGGTACAGCCCCAGTATTTGCCTGGTGTGAAAATGGGAAACCACGAAAAACCATCTTCAGGGCTGCCGACAGTGGGGTTCGAACCCACTCTCTCCCGAATACTGGATACTGGCCGCACTTAAGCGACTGCAGCTATCGAGCTCGGTCTTCATTCTTTAGTCCTATTATTATTATTATTATTATTATTATTATTATTATTATTATTATTATTATTATTATTATTATTATTATTCACATTTTCATTTTCGATGGTATACGTAGGAACAAGTCGATTGTCATCGGCTCGTCTGAAGGGTCGGAAATACCACTACAGAAAATCGAATCTTGGTGTTTTCAACTACGAAGCTAATACCTTCCTACTGTGACTTTCTCTAGGCGTTGCGGTGATAAAAGTTACGACTGTGTTAATGGTTACACCGATAATGATAACGTATAACGGGACTCAGTGCACGCTATAGTAGAAATTATTTAAAATTTGTCCTTAAAAAAATGGAAATATGACGTACTGAGGGGGAGCGGTACACCTCGATAGATCAAATAATCAAATTATTCTGCCCATTAAAGCAAGGTTACCACCATCACTTACTACCACTACTACTGTACTCGAACTTTCCTACATTATTACCGTATGTTAATGGCATTTCAAGGGTGTATTGTTTCCAAGTACAAGTTCTGTTGTACAGGATGCTCTTCTTCTTCTTCTTCTTCTTCTTCTTCTTCTTCTTCTTCTTCTTCACATTTCTCGCTATTGTCTGGGGTCGTACTGATGTACAATAGACTGACCAGTGTCACGGTCGGTTGCCTTTCCTGACGCCAACTCTGTACGGAGGGATGTATTAACTATTGCGTGTTTTATTATTTTTCTTGCAAGCGTTTCAAGGTCGCACTAACTACAATCAGGTTTTCGGCGATGATTGGATAGAAAAGGGATAGGGCTGAGAAGGAAGCGATCTTGGCCTTAATCAAGTTTCAACTCTAGCGTTTGCCGGATGTGAAAATGGGAGACCACGTTTAACCACTTTAGGGCTGCTGATGGTAGAGATCAATTCCACCATCTCCGGAATTCTAGCTTACAGCTTCGTAGCCTGAACCACGTAGCCAACTCACTCGGTAGTATTAGATTATCACTCTAACGTGTGAAACTTCGTTACATTACAGTTAATAAGAAAATGCAAAGCCAACTCCGTACAGGCCATCAAGGCCCTTGGAGGGCTGGAAGGTAAAGACTTCAACTATCCCTAACCTCGGCACTTGATGGAGTGAAGTGGTTAGCTTTACGCCCGACCACCTTTCCCCCAGGAATTAACCTTGTAATGATGTTTTGTGTAGGCTGAGTGAACCTCAGGGCCATTGCACCTTCCGAAGTGGAAATCTCGTTTCTTAAATGTTCGACTTTCTGAGGGGGAATCGAACTCATGCCTTTTCGGATGAACCGAACAGTCCTTTGCCTTTAGCTCTTCAACCAGACAGCCCTTACATTATAGTTAATACAGTTATTATTATTATTATTATTATTATTAAAGCCTCCGTGGGTCAGGCGGCAGCGCGCCGGCCTCTCACAACTGGATATCGTGGTTCAAATCCCTGTCACTCCATGTGAGACTTGTGCTGGACAAGGCGGAGGCGGGGCAGGTTTTTATCCGGTTAGTCCGGTTTTCCCTGTCATCTTTCATTCCATCAACACTCTCCATTAACATTTCATCTGTCAGTCATTTGTCATTGCCCCAGAGGAGTGCGACAGGCTTCGGCAGCCAGAACATTTCCTATATTCGCCGCTAGATGGGGGTTTCATTCATTCCATTCCTGACCCGGTCAAATGACTGGAAACAGGCTGTGGATTATTATTATTATTATTATTATTATTATTATTATTATTATTATTATTATTATTATTATTATTATACGTACATCTTCATTATAGACCGTTATGCCTTCCAGCGTACAGTCTGCAAGCCTCTGTGAATTTAGTGAACGCCGCCACAAGCCTCTATTTGTAAACAGTTCTATGGCATCGTTTAGTTCTACACCTCTTAACTTTAAATGATTAAAACCTGAGTCTAAGCATCGTCTTCTTGTTCTCCCTCTACTTTTCTTACGTTGCGTGACCGAGTTCATTATTCTTTTAGGTAACCTATCCTCCTCCATTCGTCTCACATGACCCCACCACCGAAGCAGGTTTATGCCAGCAATCATTCTCGCTACTTTCATGTCTGTTACTTCCAACTTATGAATAAGATACCTTGAGTTCACCCAGCTTTCACTCACACGACGCAAAGTTGGTTTGAAAACAGATACAGTCGAACTTCGATATCTCGAACCTCTATTATTCGAATTTTCAGTATCTCGAAGTAACCTAAATTTCCCTGCCGTTTATCCTATTGTTCACGTGTATTTATTTTTCTATTACTCTAAATTCGGTAACACGAATTTCTCGATTTCTCGAAGTAAACAATTCCCCCCTTGAAGCAAAAAATACCCTGTAACTCGGATTTTGTGCAACATAAACTGTGCAGTACGGTATTTATGGTTTGTGGGGAACAGTTCACAAGAAGAGAAAGGTGACAGCAATGCTCGGAGCTAATATGACGGGAACCGAAAAACTAAAATTTCTGATGATCGGAAAATCGGCGAAGCCTCGCTGTTTCTCGGGTGTGAATTAATTACCGGTCACGTACGAAAGCAACTCCGGAAGTCGTGGATAACAAGCTCCATTCACGAATCTCGGCTGCGTGGTATTGACGAGAAGTTTGAACGTGAAAGGATAAAAGGTTAACAGTAACAAATGGAAGAGACTAACAGATTGTTTCCAAACGTGTTAACGGAGGTAGGTTTATTGTTTCACTACCATATGTACTGTATCCTATCTTCTAAAAAGTTTCTATAATAAGGGTTATAATTAAAGTGATGCCGTAAAATCGAGTTTGTATAATTTGAAATACTGTTAAAAATAATGTCCCTATTATATAAAGCCACAAGGCTAACTGACTCACTCACTCACTCACTCACTCACTCACTCACTGACATTAATGTTTGCCCACTTCCAAGTGCGCTAGCAACTTGAAATTCGGTAATCTGATAGCTATTAGGCTGCAACCCAAGGAAAAATTCCAAACAGTTGAAATTTTTCATATTTAGCCCCCGTTCCCCCCAATCAAAATATCGGACTAAAATTTCGTGTTAGACCCTTCCAGATGAGCTAGGAACTTGAAATTCAACAGTCTGATACCTATTAGTCTGTAACCCAAGGTAAAATTCCAAAAGGTTCAAATTTTTTATATTTAGCCCCCCAACGAATCAAAATATCGGACTCAAATTTCGGGTTAGACCCATCCGTTCCAGATGAGCTAGAAACTTGGAATTCGGCAATCTGATAGCTATTATTCTATAACCCAAGGAAAAATTCCAAAAAGTTCAAATTTTTCTTAATAGCCCCCCGCACCGGATCAAAATGTCGGACTCAAATTTCGTGTTACACCCTTCCATCCAATCAAATTATCGGACTCAAATTTCGTGTTAGACCCTTCCACCGGCAATCTGATACCTATTAGGCTGTAACAAAAGGAAACATTTCGGAGAGTTCAAATTTTTCATATTTAAACACCCCCCCCCCCCACCTCGCTCAATCACATTATCGGAATTAAATTTCGTGTTAGACCCTTCAAGCCGACAGTCTGATACCTATTAGGCTGTAACCAAAGGAATCATTCCAAAAAGGTCAAATTTTTCATATTTAGCCCCCCTTCCGCCCAATCAAAATATCGGACTAAAATTTCGGGTTAGACCCTTCCAGATGAGCTAGGAACTTGAGATTCGGCAATGTGATAGCTATTAGGCTGCAACCCAAGGAAAAATTCCAAAAAGTTCAAATTTTTCATACTTAGCATCCTCCTCGCCCAATCAAAATATCGGACTCAAATTTCGTGTTAGGCCCCTCCAGATGAACTAGGAAGTTAAAATTAGGCAGTCTGATAGAAATTGCGCTGTAAGCCAAGGCAAAATTCCAAAACATTCCAATTTCTTATATTTACCCCTGCACCACCCAATCAAAATCCTCTGCCCCCCTAGCACCAAACAAAGTGGCGGACGCCGTGATGCAGTACCCTACAATATTAAAATTTGGCAAAAATCTATCTCCTAACCTGTAACAGACGTATAAATTGCAAGAAGTTCAAATATTTAACCTTTTACCCACTCAAAAATTCGAAATATTAAGCAAAATTTAATGACGGTGCAGACTTTCGTTTCGAGCTATCTTGCGACTCAACAGTAATCGCTATCAATAAACGGATTGCACTTTCTTATCCTAAAATGAAGAGTTCTCAGTATAAGCCCGCAGACACGTATGATTCAATTATGTGGTATACATTCTCAAAAACGACATTCTCTATAGGCCTATCTCGAAATTTCGATAACTCGATATAAAATTTGAGATATCGAGGTTCCACTGTAGTTTCGTCCGGGAGCTTTCTTCCTTCTTACAGAATACTGTTGATCGCAACTGCGAGCTCACTGTGTTAGCTTTGTTGCACCTTGATGCAATCCAACTTACTATAATACAATCCAAAATACTTGAAATGATCTACCTGTTCCAGCTTTGTATTCCCAACCTGACATTGAGTTCTGTTAGGTTTCTTCCCGGCGAGGAGTAAGGAATTGTAATAAATTATCAAGGGAATTGTTCGATATAAATTACCGAATTCTTTGAAAACATTTAAAAACAACCTAGGTAAACAACTGATAGGGAATCTGCCACCTGGGTGACAGCCCTAAATGCAGATCATTAATGACTGATACTGACATCACTTTGGTCTTGGAAAGCCTAATTTTCATGATACTCGTTGCACCTATTTTCAAGTTCCAATATAAGCTCTATTATTATTATTATTATTATTATTATTATTATTATTATTATTATTATTATTATTATTATTATTATTATTATTATTATTCCTGACCTTTTTGCTAAATACTTGGGGTCGGTAACAGATGTACTGCTTGCCCCAGTTTACCGGCAGGGTGCCCTTCCTGACACTAATTTGACACTATTGCGCGTTTCTGTAGTGGTTGGTACTGCGGTCTTAGTGCGTACATGAAAACAAGTGTATCAAGACGACACAAACCGAGCCAGAGGAATTAACCACATGCTGTTAAAACTCTCTGTACCACCGGGAATCGAACCCTCTGACCATTCAGCCAAGGAGTCCGACAAAAACTTTCCTACATTATAATCGGATATCTATTAATTATTCTTCCTCATTCCCAAGTACAATAACACTTTTGTATACGACGTACCTACCTAGACTCTTCCTCCTTTAGCTTCTTCCGGCAGTGCCGGGAATCGAACCGGGCCTTTGAAGATGGCAGCCAATAGTGCTAACATTTAAGCTACGGAGGCGGAAAATAATAATAATAATAATAATAATAATAATAATAATAATAATAATAATAATAATAATAATAATAATAATAATTTTAAACCCATAGCGCAACAGCTCCGAAGGGCCTTGATTTACCAGGAGACCACTGCTCAGCACGAAGGCCTGCAGATTACGAGATGCCGTGTGGTCAACACGACGAATCGTCACGACCGTTATTCTTGGCTCTATAGACCGGAGCCGCTATCTCATCGTCAGATAGCTCCTCATTTGTAATTACGTCGGCTGATTGGTTTCGAACCAGTCTTCAGATCCAGGTAAAAATCCTTGACCTGGCCGGGAATTGAACCCGGGGCCTCCTGGTAAAGGCAGGCACGCTACCCCTACACCACGGGACCAGCAATAATAATAAGAAGAAGAATGTATGTTGTATGTTGAGTGATCATCCCGGAGGCTGGTTTCAACATCAAAAGCTCCGCCATCAACCGACATAGGTGGCCCAGGTATCACTGGAGGGGCGTGCTAGGGAAATGAGGAGTGATATAGTTTCCCGTTGCTTTCCTCACGCAGCCAGAAGTTGCTATTACATATCAGTCTGTCCAGCCCACTAAAATGCACGCACCAGCCGACCCTATGAGCAACATTTTCACACCATTCATAACAGGGACTGGCTGCATAAGGAATGGCATTACTAGCATCACTCATACCTCGGTCACTTTCGTGTTGTCTTTTTTTTTTTTTTTTTTTTTTTTTGCTAGTTGCTTTACGTCGCACCGACACAGATAGATCTTATGGCAACGATGGGACAGGAAAGGGCTAGGAGTGGGAAGGAAGCGGCCGTGGCCTTAATTAAGGTACAGCCCCAGCATTTGCCTGGTGTGAAAATGGGAAACCACGGAAAACTATTTTCAGGGCTGCCGACAGTGGGGTTCGAACCTACTATCTCCCGAATACTGGATACTGGCCGCACTTAAGCGACTGCAGCTATCGAGCTCGGTGATGTTTCGTGTTGTCAAAGCCAAGGATGAGACTGAGACAGGTTAATGAAAGCAACAAATTTGTCCTAGCCCACACCAGAAGACTTAGTGCAGTGTAAACACTAGGTGTTGCCAGTAAAGACATAATAATAATAATAATAATAATAATAATAATAATAATAATAATAATAATAATAATAATAATTCTCCGTGGCTCAGGCAGCAGCGCGCCAACCTCTCACCGCTGGGTTCTGTGGTCAAATCCGGGTCACTCCATGTGAGATTGGTGCAAGACAAATTGGAGGCGGGACAGGTTTTTTCTCTGCGTACTCCGCTTTTCCCTGTCATCTTTCATTCCAGCAACACTCTCCAATATAATTTCACTTCATCTATCAGTCATGTCCCCCAAAAAGTGCGACAGGCTCTGGCAGCCGGCACAATTCCTATCCTCGTCTATAGATGGGGGCTTCACTCATTCTATTCCTGATCCGGTCAAATGACAATTCACGGCCAAGACGACTTACCTATCGAGGAACGCCAAACTGCGACACTATACGATGACCATCCGGAACGACCCATTGTACGCCCCTGAGACCACGACATGAAGCGAAAGAGCTTGTATTCGATTGGAAAAGGAGGAAAAGATCCTGAGAGATATATAGGGTAAAGGGGGGGGGGGGCGAAATATGGGTTCTTAAATCAAGGCAGGACAAGTACGAGAAAGTAGAACCAACTTCAAATGTATTACGGAAAAGATGCTTGAGTTTCGCGGGGCGTTTAATGAGGATGGATGACAACAAGTTAACAAAGAAGATACCGGGCGAGTTGGCCGTGCGGTTAGGGGCGCGCAGCTGTAAGCTTGCATCCGGGAGATAGTGGGTTCGAATCCAACTGCCGGCAGCCCTTAAGATGGTTTTCCGTGGTTTCCCATTTTCACACCAGGCAAATGCTGGGGCTCTACCTTAATTAAGGCCACGGCCGCTTCCTTCCCTCTCCTAGTCCTATCCTATCCCATCGTCGCCATAAGACCTATATGTGTCGGTGCGACGTAAAACCAACAGCAAAAAAGAAAAAAAGATAATTATGGAGTGCGACATGTTTAATGAGAAATAATTTTAAGAAGGAAATTAGGGAGGACTGGAAGGCTATTGGCGTAGAAGATAAATATCCACTCACGACTGTGCAGGAGAGATCGGTTTGCCAAAAGCTCGTCGAAAGTCACAGATGGACCGATACTAAGATCAAGATCCAAACCACAAAAGCGGAGACAAATAGGTGGAGTGAAAGAATGAAAAGGTATTGGGAAGACGTGCTGAACAGGTCATTACATAATAATAATAATAATAATAATAATAATAATAATAATAATAATAATAATAATAATAATAATAATAATAATAATAATTACAAAATTATCCACAATAACTTACCAACTCCAGCACTTTAACAATAGCATACTTGACGGATGGCATGTTCGTTTTCAGCGTTTCCGCGCACTGTTAGTTCAAGGTCGTGTCATTATCCATTCAGTAAACACACCGCACACAAATCACAAGTTGTCAATGAATCCACTGTTTATCAAGCGCTCACTACACCCCCATAGCACGCACTGCTGGTAACTGCGCCAAGAAGCACTTCCACAGGTGAGGAAGTCACCTTATCTCCCATAGCTGTGGAGGGGGAGCGCTAGCCATTATCGTCAATGCCACTTTGATGTAACTCGAGTTCTCATAGCCAGAGAAAGTTAACTAACCATTACCTTTACGTACTAAACAATGCTGGGAATGACCAATAACTACAAACACTGCTCTGCCTCATTGTTCAGTTTTCACTCTCAACTTGACCTTCAACCAGCTTCAAAATTCGGAACCAAGGATTTCCGTGAACTATTCTTTAACTTATTACAACCTATTTCCTAATGAACCAGGTCATTGCTCATGGTGAGTATGACACACAGCTTAACACTTCGAGAACAAGGTCTTAACGTGACAGTTCGTTGGAAATAATCTTTAGTCCTCTTGCTTACACCCACCCCTCATTATACAGTAAAACGTGCGTGAGTTGCGTGAGTTGCGTAACTTCCAGTCGGGCGTGGTCAACAGCGATTACAGAAATTGTGTAATACGGGTAGGGTAGGCTGTATTGAAATGAGAGTTTTAAAACGCAGTGAAACACCTGTCTGCGTCTTTTGTTGTTAAAAAAAAAAGAAGTATATAATCGTATGGCCTGAACTACCCTTTTGTTGACATTTTTGACGCCATTTAGTCTGCATACGTGTCAATTTCAACGTTCCGTTTGACTACTAGATGGTAGAAAAATCAAAACTATGTTGGGTGATCTATTTCTGAGTTTCGGTTAATTTTGTCGGGTATTCATCGAGTATGTCACTAGAGATCTTATACATACGGCATGGGTTAGCAAATGGACTTTTCTCCGTCATTCAATAATCCGACTACCTCTGCGAGTTCGAATATATTATCTTGGGGTCGGAAGGCCGCTCATCCGCAGAGGGAGCTTTTAATGTTGTTGGTGGTGTTGTTGTTGGAGTCATTCTAGTCTGGTTTGCTGCACATTTAAGCGTCATCTTATCCTGTGTTAACCTTTCAATTTCTACCTAACTACTACACCTACTTTAATCTGTTTCGGTCTACCTCAACCGTTCTTACTCCCTACACTTCCCTCAAAAGCTAACTGAACAAGTCCTGGGTGTCTCAAGATGCGTCCTATCAATCTATCTCTTCATCTGGTCAAATTTCGTCAAATTGTTCTATTCTCACCAACATGATTCCGAATCTCTAAATTTATGATCCGATCTATTCACGCCACCTTCAGCGTTCTGTTTTAATACCACATTTCACAATTGTTTTTTTCTTTTTTTTTCTTTTTTCTGGGGGACAATGGGATTAAGGGTACATTGTTAAAATCAATCAAAGGCATTTATGTTGACAATTGGGCTACAGTGAGAATTGATGGTAGAATGGGTTCTTGGTTCAGGATACTTAATACTTACAGGTGTTAGACAAGGCTGTAATCTTTCACCTTTGTTGTTCATAGTTTACATGGATCATCTGCTGAAAGGTATAAAGTGGCAGGGAGGGATTCAGTTAGGTGGAAATGTAGTAAGCAGTCTGGCCTATGCTGACGACCTGGTCTTAGGGCAGATTGTGCCCAAATCCTGCAGTCTAATATCTTGGTACTTGAAAATAGGTGCAATGAGTATGGTATGAAAATTAGCCTTTCCAACAGAATCGAATGCCAGATTGGTGATAAAAAGCCTGGAACAGGTAGATAATTTCAAGTATTTAGGATGTGTGTTCTCCCACGATGGTACAGTAATGTAGCAAGTGAAATTGAATCAAGGTTCAGTAAAGCTAATGCAGTGAGCTTGCAGTTGCGATCAGCAGTATTCTGTAAGAAGGAAGTCAGCTCCCAGATGAAACTATCTTTACATCGGTCTGTTTTCAGACCAGATTTGCTTTACGGGAGCGAAAGCTGGGTGGACTCAGGATATCTTATTCATAAGTTAGAAATAACAGACATGAAAGTGGTGTGAATGATTGCTTGTACAAACAGGTGGGAACAATAGCAGGAGGGTACTCGGAATGAGGAGATAAAGGCTAAGTTAGGAATGAACTCGATGGATGAAGCTGTACGCATAAACCGGCTTCGGTGGTAGGGTCATGTGAGGCGAAAGGAGGAGGATAGGATACCTAGGAGAGTAAATGGAGGGTAAGAGAAGTAGAGGTAGACCAAGACGACGATGGTTAGGCTCAGTTTCTAACGATTTAAAGAGAAGAACTAAATGAGGACACAGCACTAGTTGCAAATAGAGGATTGTGGCGACGTTTAGTGAATTCACAGAGGCTTGCAGACTGAACGCTGAAAGGCATAACGGTCTATAATGATGATGTGTGTGTGCGTGTATGTATGTGCTTTTTTCACGCCCGTTGTTGCCCGTGTTTCATCTACATTCAGTGCAACGCTGTACACGAAAGCTCATCTTTGTACTATGCATATCTATGTTAGAAATGAGGACTTTTCTGTTCTTAAGAAAAGTTTTGTCCGCATCTGTGGTGTAGTGGTTAGCGTGATTAGCTACCATCCCCAGAGGCCCGGGTTCGATTCCCGCCTATGCCACAAAATTTGAAATGTGATACGACGGCTGGGACGGGATCCACTCAGCCTCGGGAGGTCAACTGAGTAGAGGGCTGTTCGATTCCCACCTCAGCCATCCTCGAAGTGGCTTCCCACTTCTCCTCCAGGCAAATTCTGAGATGGCATCTAACTTAAGACCACGGCCACTTCCTTCCCTCCTCCTTGTCTATCTCTTAAAATATTCCCATCCCCCCATAAGGCCCCTGTTCAGCATAGCAGGTGAGGTCACCTGGGCGAGGTACTGGTCCTCCTTCCCCAGTTGTATACCCCCGACCCATAATTTCACTCTCCAGGACACTGCCCTTGAGGCGGTAGAGGTGGAATCCCTCGCCAAGTCCGAGAAATAAATTAATTTATTTTCGTCTTGTACTCCTTTTCCGAGACTGTCACTGCCACTGGTGGCAACCTGTCAGCCACTCATTATGGTGTCAACACATCTAAATTTATTAAGACCGGGCGAGCTGACCGTGCGGTTAGGGGCGCGCAACTGTGAGCTTGCATCCGGGAGATAGTGAATTTGAGGCTCACTGTCGGCAGCCCTGAAGATGGTTTTCCGTGGTTTCCCATTTTCACACCAGCCATATGCTGGGGCTGTACCTTAATTAAGGCCACGGTCATTTCCTTCCCACTCCTAAGCCTTTCCCATCCCGTCGTCGCCATAAGACTTATTCGTGTCGGTGCGACGTAAAACAAATTGTAAAACAAAATCGCATTTTATAGACATGGTGAAAAGCTTTAGGGTTTTTACCCTGTCAAGAAAACAACTTGAAATTATTTACGTTCCGTAGAGAACATTACTCCGTGTCTTCAGAATAAAATCTCGTCTGTTCACGAGGAAGACTTTTCTAATTAGAACTTTTTCGTAAACGTTTTCAAATACCTTGGAAATGTATCCAACATTTCGTTTTAAGGCTGTGATACACGTGTTGCGGGTCGGTATTTCGACGAATTATAATCTATATAAATCTATTTAAAAATCTTAAAATAAGGCAATACACTACAGTGGTGAAACCGGAAGGCTTATATGCAAGTGAATGCCTGGTACTAAACTACAAATTAGATAAACTTGTGGTACTAGAAAGGAGAATCATGAGAAAAATCTTAGGCTCTGTGAAAACAACAGAAGTATGGAAATCAAGATCTAATGATGAAATATACAGGGACATAGAAAACATAACAGATACCGTAAGAAAAAGGAGATTGCAATTTTTCGGACATATTTACAGAAAGGATTATTCCAGATTAATAAAAAGGATTTTCAAGTTCCTTTGGGACAAAAAGGCAACAACTAGCTGGATTCAAGAAGTAAAGAAAGAAATAAAGAAACAATATAAGAAGAAACTATGGACAGAGAAATTTTTAGAAAGAGGGTAGTAAGTATGCAAGGATTCCAAGGAAGATTGAACATGAAGCCTGGTGCGAAGTGGTCCGAGGACAGAAAGAAACAGCATAGTGAAAGGATGAAAGAATATTGGAAGGAGCGGAAGAGAAAACAACAAAGTATGAAGAACTGAATTGAAATTGGCACGTGGTCCTTAGCAGGCCTCGTCGGAAATAATAATAATAATAATAATAATAATAATAATAATAATAATAATAATAATAAGTAAACTCGTGTCCTCGCCCTGAGGTTGTAAAACTTATTTTAGACATAACCCCAAGCTGAATGTACCATTTTAACTACATACCACCCCTCCTGCCATTCTTTCTATCGCAGTACCGGGAATCGAACCTGGACTTCCGGGGAGGCTATGGAGACGGAAATAATAATGATAATAATAATAATAATAATAATAATAATAATAATAATAATAATAATAATAATAAGTAAACTCGTGTCCTCGTCCTGAGGTTGTGCAACTTATTTTATGCATAAATCTAATGGAGGCGAGCTGAATGTACCATTTTAACCACATACCAGTATTCCTGCCATTCTTTCTCTCCCAGTACCGGGAATCGAACCTGGGCCTCCGACGAGGCAGTTAATAGTGCTAACCATTAGGCTACGGAGTCGGAAATAATAATAATAATAATAATAATAATAATAATAATAATAATAATAATAAAAACAAATTATGGAAATACCGTGAATACCAGTGAACAACAAACATGATAATGCACAATACGATTAAGTTTGTGAGGCTGGTATATCTGAAAGTATCACGGCAATGAAAAGTAGTCTATGGTAATTGGAAACAGATGTTTGTCAAAATCAACTGAATATGTCATTGTTGAGCGGCGAGGTCTCGGCTTTCTTCAGTCAGCATTATAGGAAGTCAAAAATATTACACATGAATAACATGAATAAAAGTGCCAAGAATTGTGTGACAGTTTTAATTGTTACATTAATTTGAACTGAACAGAGAAATATGATACAACTGCGGAGAGATTTCCAATATCGAATCCAGGTGTTTGGCACACAAACTAGTGATTACAAATTGTATACCACCACCTCTCCTAACCTGCCGCTCAACATTCTGATAGTGCAAACTGTTAACCCTGTCTCACTTTTTTCCTTATTATATCCATCAATATTGTTGTCCTTGTTGACCGATTCAGTACAGGCTTCGCACGGGAGCAATTATGATTACCGATGACCTATATGTTACGCCCCTTTAAACAACGAGCATCTAAAGAAGTTCAGTGATATTCTAAGATATTTACTGAAGAAACTTTTATGTCCTCGTGATCGTTCGTATCATCCGAGTTTTTACTTATCAGAGGTGGCCTTGGGCCATATGAATTCGGATAACCAGGGTTATACTTTATTATTATTATTATTATTATTATTATTACTGATGTTTTCAAATCTCGACAGTTCACGAAAAAGGCTTCTCAAACAATGAGGTTATTCCACTTCTATATAACGTATAAATTCAAACCACTATCGGCAGACCTGAAGATTGTTTTCTGTGGTTTCCCATTTTCACACCAGGCAAATGCTGAGACTGTACCTTAATTAAGGCCACGCTCGCTTCCTTCCCACGGGATGATAACCTCGTTGTACAAAACAACAGTCACCTCATCGTTAAGACTGATAATATCTTACACCTTCATTCATTACACTTCCTGTCTCCCGCCTGTCGTAAGAGCCAATGGGCTCTCAGTTTGGGAGCGTGTGTTTGTAACCACGAGTCCCCTAGCTGAGTCCGGCAGTGTTTCCAATTACTTTTGCCAGCGCCCTCGATTTCATCTTACCTGACCGACCCCCCTTGGTTAACTCTTCTGCCCTCGACATTGGACGATTAGGTTTGCGAGACCTGTGGACGCTTACATTTTCACGCGTCGTGGCATTCCCCTTTCTCTTACCGATACCCTCATTATTGAAGTTCTACCTCTTCTATGTTTCTTCTGAACAGTGTTAAGAGACGATGGTTGCCCAGTTAAACTTCCTCTTAAAACAATAATCGCCACCATTTATTACATCAACCTTCACGTAAAGTGAGAAATAATCCCAAAGAACGTCTCTATAACCAAAGACACTACTTCCTTGATACAACTCTCGCTATCACTTGTAATATTGTTTCACCAGCATTTCCGTGCGATGATCTCTTTAGTTCCGTAGCGCCTACTCCGGAATAACACCTCGTTAATGCCAAATACGAAGTTCCCTGTAAACATCGTGACTCTCGCGCTTGTATACTTCCGTCACTCCAAGATCGTAACTAACTACTTCTGCGCCGACCAGCTGATCGGGGGCTCGTTCACTCAGTGTTAAGGGGACCTGGACGTAATCATGGACCGAAAATATCGATTTTGAATTTTTGTTGTAAATGAATCAGATTATGTGTGGTTTGTGCTTGGTTAACGTCCTTTAAAGGGCATTTAAAGTCACCCATGCGATTGGAACGCCCCTTTTAAAAGCCATAATATTGATATAAATTGAATGCCATTTCTACATTTCTACATGGACTAAAAGAATGAAATGGCGTATGGCTTTTAGTGCGGGGAGTGTCCGGAGACAAGTTCGGCTCGCCAGATGCAGGTCTTTTGATTTGGCACCCGTAAACGACCTGCGCGTCGTGATAAGGATGAAATGATGATGAAGACGACACATACACCCAGCCCCCCCCCCCCCCGTGCCAGTGAAATTAACCAATGATGGTTAAAATTCCCGACCCTGCTGGGAACCGAATCCGGGACCCCTGTTACCAAAGGCCATCACGCTAACCATTTAGCCATGGAGCCGGACACTAGATGGACTGTCATATTGCTTTGTTCATTATCATCCTCTGCCTTATGATGCAGTTTAAGCAAATCTATATAAATAAAATAAGAGTTTTGTCTGTACATTGCTCAGAATTTGAAAAGAATGGTATTTCTGTATCGGTCATGTCCACAGTAACCAGAAAATGCATTTTTTATTTTTCCGTAATTTCTGTCTGTCTGTCTGTCTGTCTGTCTGTCTGTCTGTCTGTCTGTCTGTCTGTCTGTCTGTCTGTCTGTCTGTCTGTCTGTCTGTCTGTCTGTATACGCATCACTAGAAAACGGCCAAAGAGAATTTAATGAAAATCGGTATGCAATATCGGGGAATAAGTCGCTACAATCTAGGCTATAAATAATTTTATTCACGCTGATAGAAATGGTAGTTTAGGGGAAGGCGTAAAATTTAATTTTCAAATATTTATGTTTTTAGTAGTCCTATCTTCATAAAATTGGTATGCAAAGTCGAAGAATACATCGCTACAGTATAGCTTATGAATAATTTTATTCACGCTGAGTGAAATGGTAGTTTAGGGGAAGGCCTAAAATTTAATTTTTAAATATTTACGTTATTAGTGGTACTATTTCATTGAAAATTGGTATGCAAAGTCGGAGAATGAGCCACTACAATTTAAGCTATAAGTAATTTTATTTACGCTGAGTAAAATGGTAGTTTAGGGGAAGGCCTAAATGTAATTCTCAAATATTTATATTATTAGTTGCCGTATCGATAAATACTACATAACCAAAGTTATAGAGAATTAAATTTCCGACCATTTTATGTCTTATACATTTTTATCGTACCGGCTATGATAACAAAGATATTCATGAATTTGTACTTTGTTGCTAAGTCCATATCAACGCCGAGCCATGAGAAAATGGGTTAACAGAATTTAATGAAAATCGGTATATAGAGTCGGAGAATAAGAAACTACAGTCTAAGCTCTAAACAATTTTATTCATCCTGGATGAAATTGTAGTTTAGGTGAAGGTGCCTAAAGTGTAATTTTTAATTACCAATGTTATTGGTCCTATCGAAAAGTACTATATAAAAAAGTTATAGAGAATAAAATTTCCTATCATTTATCTTTTATTCAGTTTCACCGTACCGACTATGATAAGAGTGGTATTTCAGAGTCGGAAGAAAACGAAATGTGAAGGCGTATAATATCGAAAGTGTATAACATTGATCAACAATAACATTACATTGACCATTGTTTAATGTGATGTTCTTTGTCTCTTATTCTGCCTCTCAACTCCGAGTATAATAGCCTGACTGAATATTGGCGGGAAATAGCCGAGGAGTTAGAAAACTTTCTTCTTTAGCATGCCATTCCTCTGGTCCATACATTTTCTGATACAGCTGGTACGTAACACACTGGATCATCATAGTATTTCAGCTATTCGATCCCTACTCTGACGCGCTGTTTCTTTGGGCAGTGTGCATACTTAAGGCAGAGCCTCACTTAGTAGTAGTATGGCCTGGTCTAGAATAACAATTTAGGCATTTTCTGAATTATAACACCACAATAAATAACTCAAAATTCAACTCTCAAAGCCGTTTCTTAAGAAACGCTTCTTTCTCTTCACTTTTATTAAATTCCACATTCAATTTATTCCAAACTAGCAGTGAAGAAGGGGTTTCTCTTCTGGCTTGCAGGAAAAATTTGCCTTTAAGTCAGATAGATTTTTCCGCCGCCAGTGTAGTGAATTGATATTTTCCGACTCATCGGGTACTCCTAGAAAACAGAATAGTAACTGGGCATAGTTTTTGCCCTGGGAGTCTCCACTATTCGACCATCTCCCCGCCAAAGAAAGCCAAAGAGTGTTCACAGATCACGGCTGTCTGTGGTTTGGTCATTCCAGGTCTGGAACTTTGGACTGTTAGATAGGCAGCGTAGTCCTGTTAGTTAAAAGTGAGAAAATGTGTGGTGTTTCATTTGAACAAGTATTTCGTAATATGAAAGCATTGCTTTTAATCGCGCCATTCCTATAAACGTCACTGTATGTTCATTTCAGTTGGGAAAACCACTAAGACAGTCTTTCTGAGGATGTGAAAAGGCATTATAATGAAAACATCCCAACCTGATTGTGACTGATGGTGTGAAACTGGGTCTACGATTACAGTGAAAATTCCCTCAGTCTTCATATGAGAAAAGATGGTTGGTGACCTCCCGTCAAGTTTCTAGGGTAACGTTAAGAGCTATACAATTTAATACAATCTTGCTCACAACATGTACACTACCTAACCTAGAATTCTGTATACAATGTAGAATTCCGTAGCGAAGCACGGGTACATCAGCTAGTAAGCCTATATATAGGGAATAGGGATCTTGCAAAACCTTCTTTGTTCTCAAAGTGTTTGCATGGTAAAATGCTAAATCCGAACGAAAGTTTTAACAACATAATAATTGGAAACGTTTGTCAAAAGCAGTGTTTGTTGGCCTCAAAACAATACAGTTTTGTGTGATGGACGCTGTAATTTGTTTAAATTATGGTGCCAGCAGTAGACTGAAAGTTATGGACATTCTGGGGATCAAGAATGGACTTAACATGATGTGGGCAATTTGGGCCACTGCCTTTCACCGACTCCTACAGTCGGAGAAAGATGCCCTGCAAATGACTAAGGAGGCAAGAACTAGGAGAAATCTTGCAAAGAAGAAGGAAATTGATAATGATGTTGAAGGGAAAGAGGAGTATGGGGCGGGTTTGTTCTGAACCTGATGTAGTTAGTTTACAATGGTGTCAATTTTCTTTCTCTATTTACCAAAACTGTATAATTCTGGATTTTAGGTACATTTTTCTCCGCCTCTGTGGTGTAGTGGTTAGTGTGATTAGCTGCCACCCCCGATGTCCCGGCTCGATTCCTGGTTATGACACGAAATTTGAAAAGTAGTATGAGGGCTGGAACGGGGTCCGCTCAGCCTAGGGAGGTCAACTGAGTAGAGGTGGGTTCGATTCCCACCTCAGCCATCCTGGAAGTGATTTTCCGTGGTTTCCCACTTCTCCTCCAGGCAAATGTCGGGATGGTACTGAACTTAAGGCCTTCCTTCCCTCTTCCCTGTCTATCCCTTCCAATCTTACCACCCCCCACCAAGGCCCCTGTTCAGCATAGCAGCTGAGGCTGCCTAGGCGAGGTACTGGTCATCCTCCCTAGTTGTATCCCCCGACCCAATGTCTCACGCTTCAGGACACTGCCCTTGAGGCGGTAGAGGCGGGATCCTTCGCTGAGTCCGAGGGAAAAACCAACCCTGAAGGGTAAGCAGATTAAGAAAGAAAGAAAGAAAGAAAGAAAGGTACATTTTTCTCATAAACTACAGTACTAATGCTACTGTACTGAAATTTGGTACACGTACTTATTGTGTTCCTAACATAATCTCATAGTAAATTTACGTCAATAGGAAAAAGCTACTCAATTAATATGACATATTATTATTCAATTTTTTCTTTTAAAAGTGCAAAAAATATACTTTATTTTTAATGCTAATTATTTACCGAAATTAATGACATTTATATGGGGTATAGGTATAGATGTACTTAATACACTTCCTGAGTTTCATATTAAAATAATATTTTAGGATATGAGAGAAATGAACCTAAGTTGCATGTATACAGGTGTACCAGCAGCCTTATTATGCAAGCTGTAATAAAACACAGTCAACAGATATAGGCATGATTTCTTCCACAGTAGTGGACAATACATGTTACAATATTTGTAGTAATTTCCAGATCGCTAGATGCTACAGAATCAAACCCCTACTTCGCAGGTTCGACTCTGGCTCAGTCCGGTGGTATTTTAAGGTGCTCAAATACGTAAGCTTCGTGTCGGTAGATTTACTGGCAAGTAAAAGAACTCCTGAGGGACTAAATTCCGGCTCCTAGGCATCTCCGAATACCGTAAAAGTAGGTAGTGGGACGTGAAAACAAATAACATTCTTATTCTAATATTACTATTTGTAACTCCGTAATCCGGCTCTTTGGCTGAATTGCACAGCGGAGAGGCCTTCGTTTCAGGAAGCCTCGGGTTCTAATCCGGGTCGGGGATTTTATCTGCCTATGCCTTTGCTGGCGAGATGTAGTGTTTACAGTGCACTATGTCTTCTGGTATAGGCTATATCAAATTTGTTACTTTCATTGACCTGTCTCAGCTGTATCCTTGGCTTTGACAAAATGAAAGTGACTGAGGTACGAGTGATGCTAGCAATACCATTCATTATGCAGCCAGTCGCTGTTATGAATGGTGTGAATATATCGCTCATAGGGTCGGTTGGTGCATGCATTTCAGTGGGCTTGGCAGACTGATATGTAATAGCAACGGCTGGCTTGGTGAGGAAAGCAACGGGAAACTACCTCACTCTTCATTTCTCTAGTACGACTCTTCAGTGAGGCCTAGGCTATTTATGACAGCTGTTGGCGGAGCTACAGAGGATCAAACCAGCCTTCGGGCTGACTACCCAACATACACATACGCCATAAATTCCTCTGGGTGTTTGCACGCCACTAGCAACCACCACAGATATACGGAATAGTGAATATATCTCTCTACATAGGTTTGGTGTCAGGAAAGTCATCCGGCCGTAAAACTGGGCTTAATTCACTTCCAGTACCGATCCCCAGCAGTTTGGAAAAGGCCAGGAATAAAAAGAAGAGGAAAACATATACTGTACAATCTTCCAATACTGTTATTAGAACTATGACCAAGATAGTCGCCGTTGGAATCCCGGCCAATAAACGTGGTTTAAAAAAAAAATGTCACGTCCGTATGGTTCGAATTCCACGTAAAATTAGACGTCCCGCGGCTACGATCTCAAGATCAGCAGTCGCGTAAAACTACAAGCTTACTTGTTTGTTATTATTTGAAGCTCCTTCCTAACGCCGGTTTCTACAGTTCATTCACCTCCCCCAGTCCGTTCCTTTCCTCCTTATCTTCATGTCAGTAACCGTACTAGTTAACTGTTGAAGCTCAAAATGTCTTATTGTGACCGAGCGAGTTGGCCGTGCGGTTAGGGGCGCGGGCAGCTCTGAAGATGGTTTCCCGCGGTTTCCCATTTTCACACCAGGCAAATGCTGGGGCTGTACCTTAATTAAGGCCACGGCTGCTTCTTTCCCACTCCTAGCCCTTTCCTATCCCATCGTCATCATAAGACCTATCTGTGTCGGTGCGACGTAAAGCCAATTGTAAACAAAAAGGTATTATTGTGGCGGAACTGCTGTCCATAGTCTAAACCAGTATAATAGTGCTGTAGTTAGAAAAAAAAATATTTAGAGGGTTTTGTTAAAATCAGTATCAAAGGAATTCAGACGAACGATTAACTTAGTGTTACGAATCTGTTACAACCTTTGGGCTGGGAAGATTTGGGAGTAAGGAGAGGAGCTGATCGACTAAGCGTTATGATCTGGGCTATCAGTGGGGAGTTGGCGAGGAAATGGCATTAATAGACGGATAAGCTTTGGTGCAGTTTTTAAAAGTAGGAAAGATAAAGCTGTAATTCAGGAGGACTAATTTGAGCAAGAATTCATTCATAGGAAGAGGAATTAGGGATTGTAATAATTTACCAAGGGAGATGTTCGATAAACTTCCAACTTCTTAGAAAAAAGACTAGGTATATAATAATTTCGTATGGCTATTTCTAGCCGGGTGCAGCCCTTGTAAGGCAGACCCTTCGATGAGGGTGGGCGGCATCTGCCATGTGTAGGTAACTGTGTGTTATTGTGGTGGAGAATAGTGTTATGTGTGGCGTGTGAGTTGTAGGGATATTGGGGACAACACAAACACCCAGCCCACGAGCCATTGGAATTAACCAATGAAGGTTAAAATCCCCGACCCGGCCGGGAATCGAACCCGGGACCCTCTGAACCGAAGGCCAGTACGCTGACCATTCAGCCAACGAGTCGGACAAAAGACTAGGTAAACAACTGGTAGGGAATCTGCCTCCTGGGTGACAGCCCTAAAAGTAGATCAGTGGTAAAATAAAATGAAATAAAGGAAGCTTCAAATGATCTCGCACTACACTTCTTTGTGACGTTTTTATTACACCAATACAACCTAGCCAACATTTTCAGACTAAAAACCCCCACCGTCAGGTTTAAAACAGCTAAATCTTTTACTAAAAATGATGAAATCTCGTATTTTAGTGGCTAAATGAACTTTGGATCATGGCTAAATAAGTATTTTCATTTTTTTTTATTTATTTTTTTTTTTTTTTGCTAGTTGCTTTACGTCGCACCGACACAGATAGGTCTTATGGCGACGATGAGACAAGGAAGGGCTAGGAGTGGGAAGGAAGCGGCCGTGGCCTTAATTAAGGTACAGCCCCAGCATTTGCCTGGTGTGAAAATGGGAAACCACGGAAAACCATTTTCGGGGCTGCCGACAGTGGGGTTCGAACCTACTATCTCCCGAATACTGGATACTGGCCGCACTTAAGCGACTGCAGCTATCGAGCTTGGTATAAGTATTTTCACTATAAAACTCAATTAATTTTGTGGCTAAAGTAATTCTTTAGAAAGGTTAGCCACAAATAATTGCACTGGTAGTAGTGACAAGTTCATGCCACCTCTAACAGCCTGACAGCTCGGCACCTTCGTAAGTTTTGAAATAAACGAATCACTGCAGCGTAATTCTTGAGGCGCCACACCATAAGTTTAGTGTTAATTACCCGAATCGAGGGCAAGCCACGAAATTTTGAAATTTAACTAATCACATCACAACAACTCCTGAGGCGGCTGTCTATAGTTTGTAAGAAAAACAAAGAACAGGCAAGTGTTTCAGCAAAGGGAATAAAATGCAATTAAAAAATCAAAATACAGCAGTAGTTATAACAACTTTAGCCCAAGTGTAAAGATTTCAAACAGCAAACAAATTCATTTTTAACTGAGGATAAAAATTATTTTTCAAGAGTATTTTAAGTTCCATCATTTTTTGCTGGTACGCTAAGCGCCTGTTTTTATTTATGCCGTTCGGCGAACCAGTAGGGATGGGTTGCGAACGGAGTCCCGAAGAGTCAGTCATGACTGCTGACTCTGGAATCGACTCTCCTTGTTGCAGGACGCCATCTACCAACTGTTTTCAGAACTGCTTGGATTTATAGTTACATGTTCCTCCCCTGATAACCCCCTGATAATTAATGGTATGATTAATACAAGAACAAGGAAAATATTATTAACCAGCAAACATTAATAATGTTGTTTTGGGTTATCATCTTTATTTAACGTAGCATTTTGCGATAATAATAATAATAATAATAATAATAATAATAATAATAATCTTCTGACAGAGTACTTCAAAAAATCGCCAATATGAACTTTGGCATAATGTATGACTACAAAAAGGCTTGTTGCACATCTTCCGAGTTGACGATGAAGACGTCACACACACCCGGCCCCCGAGCCATCGAAATTAACCAATTAAGGTTAAAATCTCCGACCCGACCGGAAATCGAAGCCGGTCCCCTTGGACCAGAGGCCAGCACGCTAACCATTTAGCCATGGAGGCGGACATTTTACCCACAATTGCGCATCATAATAGCAGGCCCGCAGTCTAAGGGTAGCGTTCCTGCCTTTTATCAGTAGGCCCCGGATTCGATTCCGGCCAGGTCAGAGAAATGTTACCACCGAGTTCGATAGCTGCTGTCGCTTAAGTGTGGCCAGTATCCAGTAATCGGGAGATAGTGGGTTCGAGCCCCACTGTCGGCAGCCCTGAAGATGGTTTTCCGTGGTTTCTCATTTTCACACCAGGCAAATGCCGGGGCTGTACCTTAATTAAGGCCACGGCCGCTTCCTTCCACTTCGTAGGCATTTCCTATCCCATCGTCGCCATAAGACAAGACATATCTGTGTCGGTGCGACGTAAAGCAAATAGCAAATAATAATAATAATAATAATAATAATAATAATAATAATAATAATAATAATAATAATAATAATAATAATAATAATAATAATAATAGAAATGTTACCTAGATCTGGGAGCTAGTTCGAGGTCCACTTAGCCTACGTGATTACAACTGAGGAGCTATCTAACGCTGAAATAGCGACCCCGGTCAAGAAAGCCAAGAATAATGTTCGATAGGATTCGTCGTGCCGACCACACCGACACCTCGTAATGTGCAAGCCTTCGGGCTGAGCAGCGGTTGCTTGATAGGCCAAGGCCTTTCCGCGCTGTTGCGCCATGCGGTTTGGTTTGGTATGATAAAGAAAGGCTGCTGATTTAAGTCACGGTCTCGACTCAGGTGCCCAAGCATCTGTGAATTGTTATATAAACTGTAATGTTTCATCTTCCCGGTGATTCACCGTGTTACGTACTTCCTTGGCAATGACAAATGCTCTGTGATGTTCACGTGGGTCCCTAACCTTCTCTCAACCTATTCGAGCTAAATTTTCCGAACATTCTTTTGTGTCTTTATTGCTGACATTATCATTATAATTATTAGCATCCTTTTCCCACAATATTAGTTCACTGTTCTCTGAGGAACTGCAACTTCGCCCAGTTATATAAGTTTGCGCAGTTGACTTTCGTATTTTATTATTACAATAATGATTGCTGATACAAGTAGGTGGGAAGAATGTCAGGAAGTTCTCGCATTTGGAGATAAGGATTTAATGTAGGAATCACCTTGAATGACCCTGGCCGAGCGGTTGGGGTCGCCCATCTGTGAGCATGCATTCGGGAGATAGTGAGTTCGAATCCCACCGTTGGCAGCCATGATGAAGGATTTCCGTGGTTTACCCTTTTCACACCAGGGGAATGCTTGGGATGCCACGGCCGTTATCTTTCCAATCCTAGCCCTTCCTCATCCTTCTATCGCCGAAAATCTTCGATGTGTTAGTACGGCGTTAAACAAGTAGCAGGAAAAAGAAGAAGGATGAAACTGGCTTCGGTGAGGGATCGCGTGAGGCGGATGAAGGAGGATAGTTACCTAGAAGAATAATGGAGTCAATCGAGGGTAAGCGAAACAGGGGGAGATCTGGGCGACGATGATTAGACGCAATCCTTTAATGATTTCAAGGTAAGAGTAGCAGAACGGGATAAGAAAGCCAGTAGCAAGTAGAAGATTGTGGAGGCGCTTAGTTAATTGACAGAGATTTGCAAGTAAAACGGTGAAAGGCGTAACAGTCTGTAATAAAGATGTATGCATGTACTAAAAATGTGCTTTCTCTACGCTGAGACGTCGACTGGCTTTCATTATACGGTACCTTGAAAATTCAGTTAGTGAATCAATTTATTAAATAACGGTGTTATACTTCCACTTTAGTTAATCAGTACTCTCCCTGAATATTGTCTGCCTGATGTTGATATGCTGTCTGCAGAAAATGGCCACCCTCTCTTCTTTTCAATCTTAACCAATATTTCAAAATTCTCCTAAGAATATCAACTTGAATACTTTATTCACATATTAATCTTACTCCGCAATTTGCTGTACGATTTGGTAACCCCATTATTATTTTACAGAACTTACTACCTGATTCAGCATCTCACACTCTTTCTCTACTCCCCATACTTGTTCAGCTCCACTTTGCACTACAGCTTATAGAAGTTGTATATTTTTAAGTCTTACAATCTGTATTTGGAAATTCTTGAAAAAAAATTGAATTGCTGATAATGGTGCAAGGCCTTTCCATTTTGCTTGTTTTATCTGGTGAACGCATTTTCCATTATTTCCCATGTGTCTGAGCCTCAATGACCTCCACCTCTTATTATGGTTGTTCAGCTGGTATTCCTCATCAAGTCGATCTAGCGCATCTGTATTGTTAATACAACATTAAAAATATTTTCACTCTGTCGAAATACTAATGTAACACATGCAGTATATAACCTGTGTTCATTTGTACAGCGACAACTTCACGTTACAAGTACTCAGCGCTGAATTAACATATTACATTGTAACGAACGACGTTCTTAATCTCTTTCCTGCTTTCAATTATCCTAAAACTAATAGGAGGTTTCTATCTAAAAATACGCAAGTTTGTGATGAAAATTAAATCTTCGTGCATTTTTAAAATAACTGCATCTACTAATGTCATGACTTCCTCTCCTAACATTCTGTATGTAAAGGTTGATTTTTCAAAATTACAAGTTGTTTAAGAAATATTGCCACCGGCAATGTTAGGTGACCCACACTGAATAACCTACTTAAAGTCCAGGAAATTCTTCAGAAGTCTAAGGTTGTCCAACTTTTAAGAAAGCCCACAGCCTTTTTCCGGTTATTCGACCGGGTCAGGAACAAAATGAATGAAGCCCCCATCTAGCGGTGAGGACAGGAACTGTGCCGGCTGCCGAAGCCTGTCGCATACCCTTGGGGCAATGATTAATGGCTGATAGACGAAATGAAATGATACTGGAGAGTGTTGCTGGAATGAACGATGGCAGGGAAAACCGGAGTACCCGGAGAAAAACACGTCCCACCTTCGCTTTGTTCAGCACGAATCTCATATGGAGAGATCGGGATTTGAACCACGGAACCCAGCGGTGAGAGGCCAGCGCGCTACCGCCTGACCCACGGAGGCTTCTATCTTTTAAAGATATATCCAAGTAATATTTAGTGTATATGTATTTTATTAGTATATACAATTATATCTTGTAATATTTTGTTAACTGGAATATCTTTGGTATTGTTAATATCGACAAAACTAACTGCGTGTAAATGTTATGATCACAATAAATGAATACTCTCTCCCCAGTTCGTATTCATCTGAGACTGGGAGGGAAGAATATTTCATTCATTCGTTCATTCATTCATTCATTCATTCATTCATTCATTCATTCATTCATTCATTCATTCATTCATTCATTCATTCACGCGTTTATTCATTTTCGTTCTATTTTATTCCACCAGGTTACAGAGAAACCGAAACACTTACAGACGATCTAAGGCTGAGTATTAATTAATGTTGTCAGGAAAACACCGAATACGTCACCAATGATCTTTAACATGCCGACATCGTACCAGTCTGGCTCCATCTGCCGGGTTTTGAACCTGCGATCTTGGTATCTGGAGAGGAAGCTCTTCTATACTAAATAATAATGTTATTGGCTTTATGTCCCACTAACTACATTTTTGCGGTTTTCGGAGACGCCGGGTGCCGAAATTTAGTCCCGCAGGAGTTCTTTAACGTGCCAGTAAAATGAATTTGGCGTATGGCTTTTAGTGCCGGGAATGTCCGAGGACATGTTCGGCTCGCCAGGTGCAGGTCTTATGATTGACACCCGTAGGCGACCTGCGCGTCGTGATGACGACACATACACCCAGCCCCCGTGCCAGCGGAACTAACCAATGATGGTGGTTAAGTGTAAGAGAGGGCCGTGTGCCCTAACTTCGCCACATGAAAGAAGTCATAATAAATAAATAAATAAATAAATAAATAAATAAATAAATAAATAAATAAATAAATAAATAAATAAATAAATAAATAAATAAATAAATAAATAAAATGCCTTGATCTTGTCGGCAATCAAACCCGGGACCCCTGTGACCAAAGGCCAGCACGCTAACCATTTAGCCATGGAGCCGGACAACGTGCCAGTAAATTACCGATTTTTTTTTTTTTTTTGTCGGGGGGGCCCCCGAAGCCCGCTCCCCCCGCGTGACCAACGACTCAATCTACATGGCCTCCGACATGCTATTATTTCTAAGAAGAAGAAAGAGATAGCAGGGAGGAGTGGGAAGTGATACAAGGAGTATCTGCCGGTTTCCGAGTCAGACTCGCTACCACGGCAAAGTTTGTATTGGTTGGATAGTGTTAAGGTATGGTATTGAAGGGTCAGGGAAAAACCACATAGGCAGAAAGAAGAAAGAGCCTACATGTAAAACCTGACATCTTGTGATAGCACATGCAAGGATGTGGGCTGGAAAAAGACCAGAGGTTGTGTTAGTTAGGAACAGGTAACATGCACAAAACATAAACCAGTTCCTTGCCATTCCATCACCTGGGGATCAGTCCGTCTGGGCACTGCTGTGACTAGCACGGTCCTTGCCGGCTGCGGAGCCATGCGTCAAGTACCACTAGGGCTTGTCGCACGACTCCACCTCCTTGGGGTACCTCGTACCCAGTCTCCGATCCCGGAGAATGAGGCCAAGCCCGCCGAGGCGGGGGCCTTCTGGAAAGGGGTGGGTCATGGCGCCGGGCCTCCTTCCTCTCTGCCCGCGCCATGGCCCGGTAGACAGGGCAACTGCGATGGGAAGCCGGGTGGCCCCCCGAGCAGTTGGCGCACACCGGCGCGTCTCTAAGTGTTGCGCAGGCCGTGTAGTAGTGATCACCACCACAGCGGTTGCACCTCACCTCGAGCCCACAGCTGACCTGACGGTGGCCCCACCTCAGACAGCGGAAACACTGCAATAGCTGCTGAGGGGGACGTTTCACTCTCACCTGACTGCCGCTACCCGCTGAGGTCCTCTCCTGATTGACTCCTCGGTTGACTGTTGTCCTGGGAGCAGTCCTGGGTTGCGGCTTGGCGGTCCTCTCCTGGTGAGCCAGCGTCGCCTTCTGCTTCCTGGTGCGGCGTCGTCTTCTTCTTCTTCCTGAGGGTTGCTTCTCGGCGGGGGAAGAGGCCTCGTCCTGGTGGCCCTCTTCCCGGCCTGGTGCCCCCGGGGTAGTTGGTGGCTGCGCTGCGTCGCCATCTTCTTCTTTCCCCTGGCTGGCGGCGGCGTCGGTCCCAAGGGTTGCTTCTCGGCTGGGGAAGAGGCCTCGCTCTGGTGGCCCTCCTCCCGGCCTGGTGACCCTGGGGTAGCTGCCGGCTCCTCTGCGTCGCCATCTTCTTCTTTCTCCTGGCTGGCGGCGGCGGTGGCGTCGGTCGGTGCTAACACTCGACTGCGTTCCCTGTCCTGGGGGGCGCACATCGAGGTCTGCAACTCGACAGACGTACAGGCAGGCTGGACCTGGGCAGCAGTATCAGTACGCCAGGGGGCGTCCTTCTCCACTGCCGTGCTGCCATCCACCATCACGGGCGCTCTCCTGGTTTGCGCCCGGGTTACAGGCCCCTCCTGGTAGGCCTGCGTCTGCGACCACTTCGCCTTGGTAGGTGGGCGACGATCCTGGTTGGCGGCCTTGTTGGTCTGCGTGTACTTCGTAGAGTACAGCTTTCCAACTGGGGTCGCGTCGTCGCGGCGCTCGGGAGCGCCGCCGTCGTCCTCGGTCATTGGCTCCGTCTGCGTGGCTGCCTCCTGGTAGCCCGAGACGTCCAGGTGCTCCCTGAGTCCTACCATAATGCCGATGATCGGCAGGAGTGGCTCTCCGATGAACTCCGCAGTCGCATTCAGGTTGTCGAAGACGCGCAGCGTCCCCTGGTGGTCGTCTTCCCCCGGCCGGTTGAACACCACCAGTCCCGGGCGTTCATAGTTGGGGGCATCCGTCTCGAAGAGTGCGTCTTGTAGCTTCTCGACTGCTCCCTCGTAGTCGTAGTGCCCCTCCGGCTAAGTAACTGTTAATGCATGGTTTTATAAATACTGGCAATTTGAATGGTGATACATTCAGTTTTGATATTAGGCGCCGCATGCAGCTAGAGTGTCAATGTTTTCATCATACACGTACTTTGCTTCCTCCGGCGGGCTCTACGCTGGCTGGTCATGCTGGGCCCTGTGCCCTTAGCTGCTGACTCTTTCTTACGTAATTTTCGTTCACGAACTAATTTTTAACATGCACTGAATGGGAGATTGGGTCATTACCGAAGCCAGCCCGCTACGATTACGAAAATACGCGAAGGCTTATCGCGCCGAGCAGAACATCGTGTTCCAAGTCTGTCATCTGCGGTCTGATAAACATGCTGTACTGGCTAATGAAATTAGTCAGTATCCTATCTCGTAATATTTAGTGTGGTGTCGTTAAAAGTAAATCTGTCGTGTTTTGTGTGCGGACATACAGAATCCCTATGAAGAGTCTCTTAAGGTATATCACACAGGTATGATTAACATCTAGGCTACGTACAATGAATTCTGTGAGTAATATTTTAAATAGACCTTTTTCTCAACTGTCCCTAACGGAAAAGACTGAGATAAAGACACTCGGTCGACCAACGCCTCATTTACAACTAGAGCAAGTCGGACAATATAAAGGGCGTGAATATCGACGTAGATTCCAGCCAGGGGTGTATACAGAATACGAGTGGTTGTGTGGCTGTGATTCAAGGAATGCGTTTTTCTGTTTTCCGTGCATGTTATTCGGACATGACCAGACGTGGACGAAAACCGG
This sequence comes from Anabrus simplex, assembly GCF_040414725.1. NCBI lineage: Eukaryota > Metazoa > Arthropoda > Insecta > Orthoptera > Tettigoniidae > Anabrus > Anabrus simplex. The sequence goes on along the minus strand of NC_090271.1, from coordinate 99,757,510 downwards.
AGTAACAGATCTCAAACACTTGAAAGAAAAAATTAAAAAACACGAAAGTTCCTCCCAACATATCAATTCATGCATGGAATTAGCTGTGCTAGGGAAAGTTAATATAGTGACTCAACTGGATTCTGCTTATCGCCAATCCATTAACAAACACAATGATCAGGTTAGGAAAAATAGGCACATATTACGCAGAATTATTCAGTGCATAAAATTCTGTGGCGTATTTGAAGTGGCACTCCGTGGCCATGATGAGACAGAAAATTCTCTAAATCCTGGAATTTTCAAAGGCCTCATTAATTTTACGGCTGAAATAGACGTTGCTATGAAAGAACACCTGGCCAAAGCTTCTGTATTTAAAGGCACTTCAAAGACCATTCAGAACGAGCTTCTTGACTGTATGTTAAATGTGTGCAGGGAACAAATTTCTTCAGAAATTGGGGAATCCCAATTCGTTGCAATAGAAGCAGATGAAACAACGGATGTTTCAAACAAATGCCAATTGGTACTTGTTTTTCGATATGCATTAGAGGGTCACGTCCATGAAAGATTCTGGGGGTTCATGAATCCAACCGACAGGACAGCGGATGGATTGAGTCAATGTCTGTTAGAGCAAATTAATCCCATATTAAGGGACACACCACATAAACTTATTTGTCAGAGTTATGACGGAGCCAGCGTAATGAGCGGAAGGACAGGGGGTGTGCAGGCGAAATTGAAAGTACACTACCCTAATGCACATTTCATTCATTGTTATGGACACCAGCTAAATTTGACAATGCAGAAGGCTTGTTCGTACAGTCCCCAAGTCAAATTATTTTTCTGTAACCTGTCCGCAATTCCAACTTTCTTTTCCAACTCGTCTCACAGAAGTGACCTATTGAATGAAATAATGAAGACTAGACTCCCTCGGACAATCACTACTCGCTGGAACTACAACATTCGTACGGTGAATATAGTTTATGAGAATAGAGATAAACTGATCGAGTGCTTTCGTAGAATAGAAGAAGAAGGTAAAACGTCTGTTAGCGTAAATGAAGCCAGTGGACTGCGACGTGCTCTTGAGGATACCATATTCATGTTCTGGTTGTCTATTTTTCACAAATTAATGCCGCATGTTGACATTTTGTACAATCAGCTACAAAAACGCGAAACAGATTCAGTCCAAATAAAAAAGGCTATTTCTGACTTCGCAAAGTGCGTAGCACAACAACGTGAAGAAATAGATACAATTTCATGTGACCTCACGGACTACAATAATTCCGATAAAAGACGTAGAGTAAGTGACACAAGGACCATTGCAGCGAAAGAAGTATGTGACGTTGTAATGAATCAGGTGTATGATAGGTTTGCATTTACTGGGTACATTGAAGCTGCAACACTACTGTACTCAGATTCGTTTGACAAATTCTCTATAAACTTTCCACAAAATGTATTAAATTCTACTGTGTTACATTATCCAATGTTGCAGAAAGAAAGGCTAAAGACGGAATTAGAAGTGATTTACAAACGGACAGATTTCAGGCAAGTGAAAGGAGCTCTACCACTTCTCGCTTTTATTTTAGAAAATAATCTGAAATCAACGTTCAAAGAAACGCTAAAGCTTCTCAGGATAATTGTGACAACACCCATGTCCACAGCCGAAGCAGAGCGCTGTTTTTCGACACTGGCTCGTATTAAGACATTTTTGCGCAACACAATGACCGAAGAACGACTATCTGCTCTGGCAATGATTTCTATTGCGAAAGACCTTATTTACGATATGCCTGACTTTGACGATAAAGTCATTTCTAAGTTTGTGAATTTAAGGCATAGAAGAATGGAATTCGTGTTTAAATAAAGAGATAACACTGCGGTCGTTGAACAAGGCCCTACCGTATTCATTTGTATGGCCAGGGCGAGTAGACTGTACTTCATTCGTCCTGTAGACTCAGTAGAAGGCCTATCAGTCGGTACAGTAATTTGAATGGACTTCTGTATTACAAGGCCCTCCAACGGTAGTTCCATAATGTATATAGCGCTGTGAACGTATTTCAGATAGACTTCAGTGGCAGTAGGCACATTGAAATAGTTCAAGATACATTAGTGACAGTAGGTGCTGTACATTTAAATAGTTCAAGATACTTTAGTGACAGAAGGTGCTGTACATTTAAATAGTTCAAGATACTTTAATGACAGTAGGTGCTTTACATTTAAATAGTTTATGATACTTTAGTGACAGCAGGTACTGTACATTTAAATAGTTCAAGATACTTTAGTGACAGTAGGTGCTGTACATTTAAATAGTTCAAGATACTTTAGTGACAGTAGGTGCTGTACATTAAATAGTTCAAGATACTTTAGTGACAGTAGGTGCTGTACATTTAAATAGTTCAAGATACTTAGGGTGATGAAGAGTCTGGATCGCTGCCTTCTTCGAATGGACACCAACATTTCATTCCACAGTTTCTCTTAAAATGAAGAAGATGACAGTGAAGTAGGTGAGTAATGATCAAGTATTTAACATTGTGTGATGTGTATCCGGCTATGCATTTCTTTACTCATGTGTGCTTAGTAAGAACGTAAATTTGTGAAAAGGTAGTGTGCCCCTCCACCAGTTCCCCTCAGCAGCCGCTGCTGGTTGTGAGCTTGCATTCGGGAGATTGTGGGCTCGAATTCCACCGTCGGCAGCCTTGAAGATGCTTTTCCATGGTTTCCCCACTTTCACACCAGATAAATGATTAAGTCCACGTGTGCTACCTTCCCAATCCTAGCCGTTTCCCATCCTTCCGCCGCCGAAATCCTTTGGTGTGTTAGTGCGACGTTAAACCACTAGCAAAATTTAAAAAAATAAAAAACTTTTCCAAATTGTTGTGGAGAGCTGCACGCTAATTCAGACCTTGATATCTGCTCCAAAGATGTATTTTTTTAAACAGTGGAAACCGCAGGGTTGTTTCGTTTTAATGTTTTGAAAATAACAGTTGAGGAACCTGGCAATATCTATGACAAGTGTGGGGATGTGTGTGTGGTGTCAAGTTAACGGGTGTTGTATCCAAGATCTGTCATATTTTGGGAAATATTTTAGGTGGCGTATGTATGTGTACACTTACTCAAAAATAACTAACCACTTCATGTGCTCTAACAAGCGAAAATGATGACATTATTTTGAGGGAGAACAATTCACCGAGTTAACATCATCGTACAGTCCAGGCGAGTAGCCTCCATTCGAACATTTTACAATATGTAATATACCTTGAGTGCATATATTTGTGTACTTGTATGTAATTTTGTATGGTAGCGTTTGAGTTTTATGTTTTTATAGGCTTATTATTGCATTGATTTTGACATATTATGATAAAAATAAGAAAAGAAATTTGTTCACCTCGAACATTGATATGGGAATTAGAAAGATGTTTTTGAAGACTTTGGTCTGGAGCCTGGCATTGCATGGAAGTGAAACATGGACGATAAGTAGCTCCGAAAGAAAGAGAATAGAAGCTTTTGAAATGTGGTTGTACAGGAGAATGCTGAAGGTGAGATGGGTAGATACAATGACGAATGAAAAGATACTGAATCAAATTGGTGAGAGGAGATTGATTTGGCTAAATTTGACCAGAAAAAGAGATAAAATGAAAGGACACATCTTTAGACACCCAGGACTTGTACAGCTGTTTATTTGTTTTACTTCGCACCAATGCAGATAGGTCCTATGGCGACGATGGGATAGGAAAAGCCTAGGAGTGGGAAGGAAGCGACCGTAGCCTTAATTAAGGTACAGCCTTGTGTGAAAAATGGAAACCACGGAAAACCATCTTCAGGCCTGCCGACAGAGGTGTTCGAACTCACTATCTCCCGAATGCAAGCTGATAGCTACGTGACCCAAGCCATGCGACCACTTGCTCGGTCAGCTGGTTTTTGAGGGAAGTGTAGGTGGTAAGAACGGTAGAGGTAGACCAAGGTACGAACATGATAAGCAGATTAGAGCAGATGTAGGATGTAGTAGTTATGTAGAAATGAAAAGGTTAGCACATGAAAGGGTGTTATGTTAAGCTGCATCAAACCAGTTGATGGATGATGACTCAAAAAATGATAAAAAGTATCGCATCGGTAGTATAGGAATTACACGCGACGACGTAGACCTAGCACTACGCGTATGACGTCACAACTCTTGGCAGCAGGCTTCTTTGTCAAGGTAGCCGTGGCCGAACAACGACGCAACGCTCGGCCGCCTTAACTTTGAGACGCTCCTGACGCTTTTGATGATCGACATTGGTAATTTCAGAATTTTTAAAATTCTGTCAAGCCGCTCTATTCTCTAGAATGAGTTCTCGGTCATTTTGAAATCATTTATTGTCTATTTTGCAAAAGAAAGAACATTTTCTCAATTCTTTACACTGCAGCCTTCTCAAATGTTCACCATTTGATTTCATTTTGCCGTACATTTGTAGAACACACTGAAACAAATCGAACGACACCTTACACGACGTATTGCCACGGCGGAGTCAAGAGCTAGACTAATTATCAATCAATCAATCAATCAATCAATCAATCAATCAATCAATCAATCAATCAATCAATCAATCGATCAATCAATCAATCAATCAATCAATCAATCAATCAATCAATCAATCAAGAATGATAAAACTTAAAAACATTCTGATTTATAGATTAATTGTTTATAATAAAAAGTACTACCATCAGCACTGTTAATAAGATGACTTTGATATTTTATACTGATTTACAGATGCTATAATAAACGAAGTATTAACCTGCCAATTATTACATTTGTTTACATTACAACATACAATGGTACATTTACACGTTGCAGTGTGAAATCACTGAGACAGGCTTTTTCACTCGAATGGATTGCCTTCAACAACTTTTAAGTTTCCAAGCAGTACGTCACAAAACGCTACACAGTTATAACCCAAGTTACACCTTGTCATTATAATGTGTTTTACATTTTCAGGCTTTAGCCTGGACTTTTCAGTTTGTCCAAAGATTGTTCATTAATGAAAATACCCGTTTTGTAGGAGCATTTGTAGCAGGCAAGCTAAACACAAATTCTGGCATTGCTTCTACTGGTATTGCTAGGCTCTTCACTTTCATGTCTCTTATCCGGCCTTCCTTGGTCAACTCTGGTTCTTTTCCAACCCAGATGGTATTAGAACACTCGAGGCCTAGAGAGTCTTTCATTTTTCATGCACTTCGTAGCTCTTGCCTTTCATTGGCGGTTACCTTCAGTTTTCGAAGTGTCGGACCTCTTCCATTTATTCCCTCTGATTAGTGTCAATAGAGGATGGTTGTCCAGTTGTACTTCCTCTTTCTTTACTCCTTAGGCCTAACAAACGTAACACCATCAGGGTCGAAAGATAACAAGGTGAAAGAGTGGTTCCTGGTACAAGTAAGAATTTACCCCAGTGGTTTACCACTCTACGCACGCCAACGTTATGACTGAGTGGAAACCTTATCTTAAAATTAAATAGAGATAAATAACAATAGAATAATACAAATTGAGCGAATTGAGTACGCTTGTGAGAGCTTGCATTAGGGAGATTATGGGTTCGGGCCCCACTGGTGGCGAACCTGAACATGTATTTCCGTTTCACACCATAAAACTGCTCGGGCTGTTTCGTATTCAACACCATGGTCGGTTTCTTTGAAGTGCTAACTCTTCTCTATTCCAGCCGAAAACCCGTATGTATTAACGCGATGTTAAAGAACTAGTAAGTGGCAGGTTGTGCTAGGAAAAGCCGCTAGAGTTATTTACGTCTATTGCAATTAGAAGTAATTAACAAGTTGACATTTTCACATCGTTCGTTTTTACTGGAGACCAACAGCGCAGGCTCAAGTTTGCGAAGCTTCCTTACTACTACTAAATTGTTTTCATTCCTTCCCTGAAGGGAGAGGCGGGCCTCTTAGACGGTGACGACGTCTCTCAGGCCAGGAGATTTGTTACGGTAAAAATGAAATGGCGTATGGCTTTTAGTGCCGGGAGTGTCCGAGGACAAGTTCGGCTCGCCTGATGCAGGTCTTTTGATTTGACTCCCGTAGGCGACCTGCGCGTCGTGATGAGGATGAAATCATGATGAAGACGACACATACACCCAGCCCTCGTGCCAGTGAAATTAACCAATTATGGTTAAAATTCCCGACCCTGCCGGGAATCGAACCCGGAATCCCTGTGACCAAAGGCCAGCACGCTAACCATGTAGCCATGGAGCCGGACGTTTGTTACGGTGAAGGAGATGCTTGCAGAAGGTGTGGGGTTTAGCGGCCATGGCATTCACTTTAGTGCAGGAGAATGGGAAACTACGGAAAACCATTTTCAGGACAGCCGACGGTAGGGAACAGCGTAAGATCCAGCCCTTTCCCGTATCTCGAATGCAGGGGCTTAGGGCAACGGTAGAACCGTGGAGATCTGTAGGCCGAAATCTACTCTGCAACCGCCGACGGAGCTCCCTTACCACCTTATCAGTCCCCTGAAGATGTACTTCCGGTCTTATTCGATTCTTTATTGGATATTTTTTCTTCCTGCATAGGTATTTTTAATAATGTTATTCTGCTTTACGTCCCACTAACTACTTTTACGATTTTTGGAGACGAAAATGTGCCGGAATTTAGTCCCGCAAGAGTTCTTTTACGTGCCAGTAAATCTACCGGCACGAAGCTGACGTATTTGACACATTCAAATACCACCGGACTGAGCCAGGATCGAACCTGCCAAGTTGGGGTCAGAAGGCCAGCGCCATTCAGCCCGGCTAGGTATTTTTTAATAAGCTTTTACCCACATACAATACATTTGGACATTTTTGTTAAGTATGCCGAAATTCTTCAGTTATCAGTCACAAAAAACCTTCAATATTAATTTATTTACAGACACATTTTTTTTATTAGGCTTTTTCTGATAGGTCTCGTCGAAACAAATTAAGTTACACTTACCTTGTTCCTGCGCTACAACTACTCTCCAAGCTATGGTAACAGCTGACTTCCCACCGCCAGAAACGTACCGTAAATGGGCAGCCATTTTGTGTTGACATCATACGCATTAGGTCAGCTATTGCGATCACGTCTTGTGTATTCATCTGTCTACTGTCCGGCTCCATGGCTAAATGGTTAGCGTGCTGGCCTTTGGTCACAGGGGTGCCGGGTTCGATTCCCGGCAGGGTCGTGATTTTAACCATAATTGGTTAATTTCGCTGGCATGGGGCTGGGTGTATGTGTCGTCTTCATTATCATTTCATCCTCATCACGACGCGCAGGTCGCCTATGGGAGTCAAATCAAAAGACCTGCATCTGGCGAGACACTCCCGGCACTAAAAGCCATACAGCATTTCATTTTTTTTTCATCTATCTACTTTAATACACTAATATATAAACTAATCCCAAATATATAGTACTTTTGAATTACATGAAAAACGTCACGTCGCTTTTTCGCCGGTGACCCTCTAACTCCCTAACTCAAATTTGAATAAAGTTTCATGTCAAAATGTTGTTTTCTTTTTTTAAGTGGTTTGGAAACTCTTCATAGCAGGACGGTGCTAGCTGTTATTATTAAGTTCCATTGATCTGGGGATATGTATATCAGAGCAAGACCTTGAACTGCTTATCAACGTTTCCACTGACCGTTCAGAATGTCAGGGCACATAATAGAACTGCTTCCATATGGAAACAGATACTATCGCTCGCCAAGTGGTTACCAACGGAATGACGTATTCGATTGTCTCGCCTTGCACCTCCTATAACAACCATCAACGCACAAATTGTTTTGTCCCCCGCCAGTGCAGTACAGTGGAGATGTTCCGACTCATCGGGTATTTCTCGGAAACTCGAACTAGAATTGTGACCTACGTGGGCATTGCCAACTCGATACCTTTCAGGGCATGGTCACCCTCGTGTTGTATTGTTCAGTTCTCAGCCCGAAGGCTGGTTGGATCCTCAACAGCTCCACCATTAGTGTCATAGGTGGCCTAGGCATTGTCAAAGCCGAGGATAAGACTGAGACAGATCAATGAAAGTAACAAAATTGCTCTAGCAATGTAAACACCACATCTCGCCCGCAAAGACATGGATCACTCACACTAGCACTAACGTATATGACAAACTCCATTAGAGCACCAACCCTTTAATTGCCAACGAAGGTAATTACGAAACCTTAGGCCTTCCGTACCGGAGACCTAATGAACACACTTCGCCCGGTCCCGAGGCACCTTACCAGCAGTGTGGCGGTGAGAACCACCACATCTGTTGCAGCGGGTGGGTTCTGAGCAAGCTGCTGCAGAATGGTTTAGCTTCAGGCAATTGTGTCACTAGGGATGGGCGTAAGCGTGTGCGGGCTTGAGTCTCTGTAGTAGTTTTATGTGTTGTCCGTTTCTGGTACTTGGGAGCAGGTTTTTTTTCTCCTGTTCCTAGTCTGTGTAGCTGTGTTCCGTGTTTCTGCGTTTGAGACCGCTGCAGTCCCTGTCCCGGGTTTGGTTTATGAGAGGTTGGTGGTGTGTGGGTGGTTGGAGTGGGGTATGTTTGTGTGTCGGTGTCTATGGTGGTTGGAAGTGCTTCTATGGCTTGATGGCGGGGTTTCTTTTGTTTTGGTGTGGTTGTTTGAGTGTATTTGGTGAATTTAAGTGGTGGATCATTGGTTTGAGTTTCTATGTGTATGCGCGCGCGCGCGCGCGCGCGCGCGTGTGTGTGTGTGTGTGTGTGTGTAGGGGGTGTCATGACTGACCAGGTACGGTATAGGATGTTGTGTCTCGCTAGGACTGCTGTGATCTGCGCTGGGTCTGTGTCTTCTTATGGGAATAAGAAAGTGTAGTCATAGGGTAGTTCGTGTATGTAGTTGTTATGGGTAGGTACTACGGTACACGCAGGGAGTACCTGAGTAGCTTAAGGTGGTCGTGTAGTCGGAGCTTGTAATCAACTGTGGGGGTATGCGTCATCTGAAAAATCTGCTGTAGGAGTGGGGATTATAATGGGGTTGGTTTCTGAATAACAGGTGTCTGCTTATCTGGGTCGTTGGTGGTAGGGTGATTGTTAGGGAAGGGGGGAGGGGGTGGGAAGTGAGGGAATGTTGGGTGCTTGGAAGCATTGGAACGGTCAAACTCTGCATAGGACCGGCTTCGATTTGGTGCTACTCAGTGGGAACCGTCTTATTAGGTATAGTTTCCGGATTTCACTGTGACAAGATACGAACTAGTTATCGCACTGAGAGCTAGACAAATTTGCTTTCTTGGCATGGCGTGTTCTGGGCCTGCCCGGTAATTGGCAGACTGGCGGGTTGTCTGGGGCGAGCTGTGCTCGCGAGTGTAGGCTGATGAGTGCAACTGTGCGCTCCGGGTGGCTGGTTTCGGTACAAAGGTTGTACCGAAGGTCTGGTAGTCGACGGCGACTGGTCTGGCGTTCTGGGTGCAAGCTCTTGGCTGGCGTACTTGGTTCTCTGTGATCTGCTCTAATCGAGCGCTGGGCTGAGACGAAAATGGTAATATTCGACAACAATATATATTAGCTGCAGATTACAGTTCAACAATGAGCACACGACAAAGATGCGTCAATTTTTGCCACAGACGTATCTTGCTCGTTCACTCTCCTCTCTTTGTTTCCCTGATGGGTGCTTCCACAAACCACGTGTGCACCTTGACAACTCTGCTCTTCTAAGGTTAAGTTATGAGTAGGTTCCCACCTTCCAATACTTATCAATTTCTATATAATAGGTTCCGATTATGGAAACATGTACTAGAGATTATATGGTTTATATTATGTAATTAATAAACCTATTATATAGAAATTGATAAGTATTGGAAGGTGGGAACCTACTCATAACTTAACCTTAGTTGTGCTGAGCCAATACGGAATAAATATGAGATTTATAAGCTGTAACTCTGCTCTTGTCTTGATCTACGCAACAATGCTGCCTACAAGAAAACTTATTTAAATCAATGTCCATTCAATAGTTTCCTTCTCTGTTTTGGTGTGTGTGTAACAATTTAAATTCGTCAACATATTGTATTTTTATTTTGCCAAAGATGTTTGTTTGATTTACACGAAAATATACTTTATTTTAAAATTACATACGTAACAATGAATATTCATGTGATTTAATGAATGACATGTGATGTCTCAAATTTTGAGCATCTGTCAGATTTGTTTATGCTGCACACTTGGAAAATTAGTTCTTACTCTCATTGATACGAATAAGCGGTATTTTCTGTGCCGAAAGACACTAAAATCATACGGGGAAATAAAGTTGGACGAGAAATGAATTCACTTTCAGTTATTAATTATTCCTGAAGGTGCGGGACGGAGACTGTAGAACTTGTGACAGCATGGATAGGGGGCCTGCAGAAATTGTTGTTGGATCGTTCAGAGAAATTGTATAAAACTTATCAATAACACGCGTAAATTTAACTGTAGCGAATATAAACAAAACTTTAATGCAAACTCTATCCTTTTACTTACAGTCAAGTATGCGCAAAAATGCCTTTGCTGGCGAGATGTACAGTAGTGTTTACAGTGCACTATGTCTTTTGGTATGGGCTAGAATAAATTTGTTACTTTCATTGACCTGTCTCAGTCTCATCCTTCGCTTTGACAATATGAAAGTCACCGAAATACGAGCGATTCTAGTAATACCGTTCCTTATGCAGCCAGTCCCTGTTATGAATGGTGTGAAAATATCGCTTATAGGGTCGGTTGGGGCATGCATTTCAGTGGGCTTGGCAGACTGATATGTAATAGCAACTTCTGGCTCGGTGGGGAAAGCAACGGGAAACTACCTCACTCCTCATTTCCCTAGTATGTATATTCAGTGACACCTAGGCTATCTATGACAGCTGTTGGTGGAGCTGTAGAGGATCAAACCAGTCTTTGGGGTGAATACCCAACATATATGCGCAAAAGACTAACTGTAAGATTACAAAATTAATTCAGAGGATTTTTTTTTTTTTTTTTTTTTTGCAAGTTGCTTTACGCCGCACAGATAGGTCTTATGGCGACGATGGGACAGGAAGGGGCTAGGAGTGGGAAGATAGTGGCTGTGGCCTTAATTAAGGTACAGCCCCAGTATTTGCTTGGTGTGAAAATAGGAAACCACGGAAAACCATCTTCAGGGCCGCCGACAGTGGGGTTCGAACCCACTATCTCCCGAATACTGGACACTGGCCGCACTTAGCGACTACAGCTATCGAGCTCGCTGAGGTTTTATTTTAAAATTAAATATTTTGCAGGGATTGAAATGCAACATCAACTTCTATCGTTTGTTCTTTAATTCTTAAAACTGTACTCACATCAAAGTTATAATAATGTTAATACTAGTATGTCCCTCTAACTCTAACTCAATAGCGACGATGGGGGTGGCGCCCCCCGACCCCACACTTTGTGGAGAAAACATCACATTTTTACTCCATTTCAGCTGGCTGAAGCTAGGAATTATAAAGAAAAAGCTATTTGTACAAGCCCCGTTGTCTTATCAGCATTTTTTTCCCTTTATTTCCTGTAATCATTAACTTTTTTTTAGCGGAAATACGCACGAAATGTCGTACGTCGTGGCTAACCGACTTGTATAGCGCCACAGCAAGTATTGGAGACTCGCGCAGCAACGTGTAACATATGCTCTGAGGAAGGGTAGCGGGGGTATATATTTTTACTAAGGTCATGGACACTTACGTATGATTCACCCACTTGCGGCGCGCATCGTCAGTCTGACAGTCTCTTTAGTTTCTTAGTGTTTAGTCAAATACTGCACGATTTTTAATTGTATAATTACCCCGTCGTTCTGTTTAATTGTAATAAGTGTCCGGCTCCATGGTTAAATGGTTAGCGTGCTGGCCTTTGGTCACAGGGGTCCCGCGTTCGATTCCCGGCAGGGCCGGGAATTTTAACCATAATTGGTTAATTTCGCTGACACGGGGACTGGCTGTATGTGTCGTCTTCATCATCATTTCATCCTCATCCCGACGCGCAGGTCGCCTACGGGAGTAAAATCGAAAGACCTGCATCTTGCGAGCCGAACTTGTCCTCGGACACTCCCGACACTAAAAGCCATACGCCATTTCATTTTTTCATTGTAATACGCGTGTAATTATTGTTCCTTTGGTGAAAAATTGTAAGTTTTATTGTATAGTATCGAATAAAAATCTCAAAAACTTTTATTACCGCACTTAAGTTAGTAAACTGTCAACCTTTACATCTCTGTCGAAATACGCTCAAAGAGATTCAAACAATACTATGTAGTTCTTTTTTTTTTCCATTTCTTTTTAAGTTGTGATGTATATTTTCACCCCCCGACCACTTCTAATTCCCAATTGCTGCTACTGCCTCTAAGCACTTTTACGGTACTCGGAGTCACATCCAAGTCTAATGAAACTGGGCTATGCACTCAGCTTTCAAACTGTAAAAATATTGATTTCACTGACATCAGCAGCTCTTGCCCTTTCACATTCGATGCTGAAGAGGCTGATTTCAGTGAGTCAGTCTTGGATCATATCATTTCGTAATTAGTTCGTTATAAGTTCTAGTTCGAAAATGATCGATGGAAGAAACAGTAACAGGAAGAATTAGAAACTGGTAAAACGCCGTGCATAAAACGGGGACACTTGCCACCCTGTGGGTGGGGGCGGTAGAATAACACCCACGATAGCCCCTGCCTGTCGTAAGAGGCGACTAAAAGGGGCCCCAGGGGCTCTGAACATTAGAGCGTGGGTTGGCAACCGCGGGGCCCTTAGCTGAGTCCTGGCATTGCTTCCACTTGCTTGCACCAGGCTTCTCATTTTTATTTATTATATCCGACCTCCCTTGGTCAACTCTTGTTCTTCTCCGACCCCGACGGTATTAGGTTTGCGAATTCTAGGGAGCCTTTCATTTTCACGCCCTTCGTGACCTTTGTCTTGCTTTGGCTGATACCTTCATTTTTAGAAGTGTCGGATCCCTTCCATTCTGATTAGTGTTATATGGAGGATGGTTGTTTACTTGTGCTTCCTCTTAGAACAACAATCACCACCACCACCTGAGACACTTGCAGCTATAATTGAGTTGACTAATACCTTGTCAGTAAAGGAGTTGTTATGGTGATTTCTTTTTTCACTGCGTTTTTGTGAGAGAGACGTCTGTGTTAGACTCAATACAACAACAACAATAATAATAATAATAATAATAATAATAATAATAATGTCCGCCTCTGTGGTTTAGTGGTGGGTGTGATTAGCTGCCACCCCCGGAGGCCCGGGTTCAATTCCCGGCTCTGCCATGAAATTTGAAAAGTGGTACGAGGGCTGGAATGGGATCTACTCAGCCTCGGGAGGTCAACTGAGTAGAGGTGGGTTCGATTCCCACCTCAGCCATCCTGGAAGTGGTTTTCCGTGGTTTCCCACTTCTCCTCCAGGCAAATGCCGGGATGGCACCTAACTTAAGGCCACGGCCGCTTCCTTCCCTCTTCCTTGTCTATTCCTTCCAATCTTCCCATCCCCCCGCAAGGCCCCTGTTCAGCATAGCAGGTGAAGCCGCCTGGGCGAGGTACTGGTCATCCTTCCCAGTTGTATCCCCCGACCCAATGTCTCACGCTCCAGGACACTGCCCTGTAGGCGGTAGAGGTGGGATCCCTCGCTGAGTCCAAGGGAAAAACCAAATCTGGAGGGAAAACAGATTAATAATAATAATAATAATAATAATAATAATAATAATAATAATAATAATAATAATTGCAGCTAGATGCATTCATGTGATATCTAATTTAACGAAATTGTAAAAACTATCTTTTTCAGCCCTTTCTATTAAAGCATCGTTACGTAACATTTCCCGTTCAGAATGGCATTCGGGTAAAATATTTATTTATTTATTTATTTATTTATTTATTTATTTATTTATTTATTTATTTATTTATTTATTTATTTATTTATTTATTTATTTTTGCGGGTCCCCTTAAGTTCCCGGCACGCCTTGCAGGCCCTATCGTTACGCCAGCATGGTTCAGCACCAATCTCTCCACAACTAAAATATGTATGATTTCTATCTACAAGCAGTCTACACTCATAAGAAATCCTGAAGAGGGTGCCTAAATGTATGAGATAACTTAATTCTAATTTGGAGTCCAACTTCATGGCTAAATGGTTAGCGTGCTGGCCTTTGGTCACGGGGGTCTCGGGTTCGATTCCCGGCAGGGTCGGGAATTTTAACCATCATTGGTTAATTTCGCTGTACGGGGGCTGGGTTTGTGTGTTGTCTTCTTCTATTGGCTTTACGTCGCACCGACACAGATAGGTCTTATGGCGACGATGGGGCAGGAAAGGGCTAGGACTGGGAAGGAAGCGGCCGTGGCCTTAATTAAGGCACAGCCCCAGCATTTACCTGGTATGAAAATGGGAAACCACTGAAAATCATCTTCTATGGCTGCCGACAGTGGGGTGTGTGTTGTCCTCAGCATCATTTCATCCTCATTACGACACGCAGGTCGCCTTCGAGAGTCAAATCAAAAGATCTGCACCTGACGAGTCGAACATGTCCTTGGACACTCCCGGCACTAAAAAGCCATACGCCATTTCATTTTTCTGAATTTCAAAAATAATAATCCGCTTCACGATCATTCTCTGGAAAATGTATGTTCTTCCTAAAATGGGATTCTAGTTGAAAATCATTATCAGCCCGCCTGCTGTCTATGCTCGTTAAGGCGTCAAGTCTGAAACAGTGGAGAGCCTGTTCGAATCCCGTTGACCAGGAGAGTTGGCCGTGCGGTTAGGAGCGCGCAGCTGTGAGCTTGCATCCGGGAGATAGTGGGTTCGAACCCCACTGTCGGCAGTCCTGAAGATGGTTTCCGTGGTTTCCCATTTTCACACCAGCCAAATGCTGGAGCTGTACCTTAATTAAGGCCACGGCCGTTTCCTTCCCATTCCTAGGCCTTTCCTATCCCATCGTCGCCATAAGACCTATCTGTGTCGGTGCGGCGTAAAGCAAATAGCGAATCCCGTTGACGGAAAAAGAAAATACCATTAGAATATTGGCCGGCAGGGTAGGAGAGGTGGTGGTATACCATTTCTAATCACTTGATTGCGTACTAAAAGCTTGGATTCAATTCCACACCTCTCCGCACTGTCCATTTAGAGTGGGGGCGTACGACGCTTTTCATAGTGATTCGTCCATTAAGCCTTAATCTGCCGGCTAGGATTAGGAAGGTTGCGGCCGCAGCCGTAATTAAGGCACAGCCCCAGCATTTGCCTGGTGTAAAAAATGGGAAACACCGAAATACCACCTTCAGGGCTGCCGACGGTTGGATTCCAACCCACCATTTCCCGAATGCAAGCTCACAGCTAAGCGACCGTAACCGCACGGCGAACTCGCTCGCTGGAACAGGCTCTTCATGTATACGATGGTGATTAGGAAACTATAGTTGGACCCACGAGAGTTGAGCGGTGAAAGCGGTAACTACGAAGTACGCTGCGTTGCCATAGATACCTCGATCTGCAGCATATCACTCTTTCGTACAGGCTGAGTGTTTAATGAAACATGTAGGCCTCATGCAATTCAATAAAGTTTGACCCGTTCCTCAGCTCGTGCTGACACAGGACTAGTCTTCTTCATCTGTTTACCCTCCAGGGTCGGTTTTTTCCTCGGACTCAGCGAGGGATCCCACCTCTACCGCCTCAAGGGCAGTGTCCTGGACCTTCAGACTCTGGGTCTGGGATACAACTGGGGAAGATGACCAGTCCTCGCCCAGGCGGCCTCACCTGCTATGCTCAATAGGGGCCTTGTGGGGGGATGGGAAGTTTGGAAGGGATAGACAAGGAAGAGGGAAGGAAGTGGTCGTGGCCTTAAGTTAGGTACCATCCCGGCATTTGCCTGGAGGAGAAGTGGAAAACCACGGAAAACCACTTACAGGATGGTGGAGGAGGGAATCGAACCCCCTCTACTCAGTTGACTTCCCGAGGCTGATTGGACCCCGTTCCAGCCCTCGTACCACTTTTCAAATTTCGTGGCAGAGCCGGGAATCGAACCCAGGCCTCCTGGGGTGGCAGCTAATCACACTAACCACTACACCACACAAGTGGACCAGGACAAGTCATTGCCGATAAATATGAGATTTGATTATCACTAACAAAGTCATCATTTTCTGACAATCACCTCAAAAATTGCACACGTTAAATACAGAAAAGAACTGCAGTACTAGCCACTAACATACAAAAATTAAACTGACAACAAACAAATATATATATTCAGGAAACCAACACGCAATACATAAAGCAGCAACAACTAACACAGTGCCACTCCGAATATCACAAAAAATGACTGAGGGCAAGCACACCCACGTGGCGATAGCTTCCATAAAAGTGGGCCGGGCTGAGTGGCTCAGACGGTTGAAGCGCTGGCCTTCTGACCGCAACTTGGCAGGTTCAATCCTGGCTCACTCGGATAGTATTTGAAGGTGCTCAAATACGTCAGCCTCGTTCGGTAGATTTAATGGCACGTAAAAGAACTCCTGCCGGAGAAAATTCCGGCACATCAGCATCTCCGAAAACCGAAAAAGTAGTTAGCCGGACGTAAAGCGACAGACCATTTTCGAGCATTGTTAGTCAATTTTTTTTCTTAAACGTTAGACTCTCATGGGCATTGGTATACTTGAGTATGCCTATGGTATCTGAGGCCTTACCACCAATTGCCACCTGCGGTGACCGGCTCCATGGCTAAATGGTTAGCATGCTGGCCTTCGGTCACAAGAGTCCCGGGTTCGATTTTAACTATAATTGGTTAATTCCGCTGGCACGGGGGCTGGGTATATGTGTCGTCATCATTTCATCCTCATCACGACCCGCAGGTCGCCTACTGGTGTCAGAAGAAAAGACCTGCATCTGGCGAGCCGATCTTGTCCTCGGACACTCCCGGCTCTAAAAGCCATACGCCATTTCATTTTTTCCACCTGCGGAAGCTGCAGTCCCTGCGGCTTGTAACAGGTTGCAATAGGCACACGCGTATCGCTCACTTCCATGATATGTGTCAAATTACACTGTTAGGATAGAACAGTTTACGACAGGGCCCCACTGTATGGTAACCCCCTGGTCAGCTCATTTTGCTCCTAAGGGACCTAAGGACTTCTGTTCAAGAGGCCGCAGGTACTTATATAACAACACAACAAGCACCTAACTCATGACACTATACATAATTAGTGTCTGTGGCTCGGTCACACTCTAGCCAATGATTGACAGCTTTGTAAATTCTCAGCCTAACCTTTCTTCAGTAAAATTAGTCATTGGATAAATCATTAATCATCAAGAGTGGTCCGGTCGACGGGCTAAAATGTTCTTACTGTGAACGAAGGACATGGATGAATGCCCCCGCGACATTCTATACTCAGAACAGCTGCGGCTGTATATTTTTTATTCCATTTATGTCCTCTTTGTACACTGCGTCATCAGTCATTCCCTCTCATGAACAAATAAAGGACACTAAATAACACTGCCTTTGGGTGGGTATTAGCCCTGATCCTATTCTTCTTATTATTATTCTGTCACTTTTCCCACATCTGTGGGGTCGCGGGCGCGAATAGTGTTGCTCTTGTGAATTTAGCACTGTTTTACGATCGGATACCCTTCCTGACGCCAACCCTATGTGGAGGGATGTAATCAGTGAACCACTCTTGCATGTTTCGGTGGTGGTTTGTAGTATGCTGTCTGAATTTTTTCTTTTGTTTTACGTCTTATGGCGACGATGGGACAGGAAAGGCCTAGGAATGGGAAGGAAGCGGCCGTGGCCTAAATTAAGGTACAGCCCCAGTATTTTCCTGGTGTGAAAATGTGAAACCATGGAAAACCATCTTCAGGGCTGCCGACAGTGAGGTTCGAACCCACTATCTCTCGGATGCGAGCTCGCAGCTGCGCGCCCCTAGCCGCAAGGCCAACTCGCCCGGTTGTTGTCTGAATATGAAGAGGAGAGTGAATATAAAGACGCGATTCAAATTCCCGACCCTGCCTGGAATTGAACCTGGGACCCTCTGAACAGAAGACCTCAATGCTGACCATTCAGCCACGGAGTCGGGCACCCCTGATCCTATCCCATCTGACGTAAAGCAAGGAAGTCTCGATACACTGACGTCCAAGATTAGGCTGTACTATACAAACAACTCGAATTTGCTCTACGGATTCTGAATGGCGACCTTAACGAACTACACGAATACGTCATTAATTGTTGAGAGATACGAAATCGTATCATAAGTGAGGCCAGCTGCTTCCACTTGAACAACAAAGTGGCAAGCTTTATGAACAACATGGCACTTCCCTGTCAGTTTCACACAAAAATACCTTTATTTTTACAATTGGCTTTATGTCGCACCGACACAGATAGGTTTTATGGCAACGATGGGATAGGAAAGGGCTAGGAGTGGAAAGGAAGCGGTCGTGGTCTTAATTGAGGTACAGTCCCAGCATTTACCTGCTGTGAAAATGGGAAACCACGGAAAACCATCTTCAGGACTGCCGACAGTGGGGTTCGAACCCACTATCTCCCGGATGCAAGCTCACAGCTTCGCGGTGTCGGTGCGACGTAAAGCAAAATTGAAAATATATATACACTGAGTGGCCAAAAGTGATGGGAAGACACTGATTGTGATGTTAATAAAGGGTTACTCTTCAGCGAGTCCTCAAAACGGCAGCAGTACGGCGAGGCATCGACCGTACAAGGTGTTGGAATCGTTCTGGAGGAATCTGGACCCACACATCTTGCACTGCTACCCACAATTGGTCTTGTGTAGTTGGTGAGGGGTTCATGGAGCGTACTCCAGCATTGACAGCATCCCATAAATGCTCGATTGTATTAAGATTGGGGGATTTGGAGGGCCAATCCATGGTCATAACTTCACTGGAGTGCTCCTCCACCACCTGCGTGCCACCACAGAGCTGCGACATGGCGCATTGTCCTGTTGAAACATGGCATCTCCACCAGGGTACTCTAGGGCAGGACACGCAGGACCCATAGCTTCATAGGGAATACACCACACTCTCACACGCCCATCAGCTCGATACAACTGGAATAGGGATTCATCGGACCATACCACACGCCGCCACTGTTCCATGGTCAATTGTCGATGTTCGCAGGCCATGTACATCGTTGAGCTCTGTGCTGAGGTGTCAGCAAAGGGATACGAGTCTGTCGTCGGCTGGTGAAGCCTATGCGGTGCAGTTGCTTCCTTGCAGTCCTGGTAGAAATGGGTTCCTGACTCCCAGTATTCAACTGGGCGGTGATCTGACTCACAGTAGCTTGTCGAACGCCGAGTATGGTCTGCAGAGGCGACGTGATATCCGTTCGTTAAACACCTGTGGTCTTCCCGTGCGGCGGTTTACGCGGTGGTAACATTCTGCGATAATGAAGATCCACCCTCGACACTTTTGACCTAGGAAACCCGAATTCGCGTGTGATCTCCGCAATGCTATGATCCGCCGTGCGCCAATGATCATCCGACGTTCAAAGTCCGTTAACTCGCGACGTGTTGCCATCTTCACGACACTGGTGTCTGTGAAAGACTGTTCAGCTAGGCCGCAGCTAGCCGCAACGCTCAGGGGTCATACACGGTACATGTTCTAATGGGACACCCCTTCCCGTGACTTTTGAATAATGTACATCTATGCAAAACGATATAGCTCTAGCTTCAAAGAACCGTTCAAACATGCAGAAGGGAGTAGGTGTACTTCACTAACAAAATGGGCGATAGAAAATGAAATCGAGGTAAACGAGGGAATAACAAACAAAAAGAACAAAACAAACGAAACTGATGGTGTGCAGGAAAGGGGATAAATTGTCAGCCAGGTGACCTGCAATGGGTAGTCCTTAACAATGACAAATTCTAGATATGATATTTATTGACTGTCTACAATTACCGGCCGGTGTAGTAAACAAATACATCGAGTGCCTTTCTACATAATATTATCTATGGACGTATTGTAGGAAACAATGTAAGGTTCTGTGCACAATAAATATGCAGTTCTATTTTTGTTGTGCTTACTGTAGCTGGCAAATCAATAAGTGTAGTGACTAGTGATCCCCACAAACCATTTTTAGGGCTGCCGACAGTGGGGTTCAAACCCACTATCTCCCGGATGCAAACTCACAGTTGCGCGCCCCTAACCGCACGGCCAACTCACCCGGTGAAATCTATTATATATTATTTATATATATATAGATAAAAGTGAAGATGGACATGTTTATCAAATGGGGTACTTGCAGTCTTGTAAAAGTACTGGAGAGTTTAGGAAATGCCATTATGATCCTAATCTCGATGAAAGGAAATTCCTGATATTTACCTCCCCGCGGCAGAGGGGGGCAACGTTCGAATATACACCTTTTGTGATATTCAAGCAGCTAACGAATACAGGGACCAAATGACTCTCGGGATAAGGAGACCACCATTACTAAGTGCCAACGGCCTCCTGAGAGGGCGGATGAGCGGGTTATGATACAGGGCACTCTCTTGCCCTAGAGGTAAGAAACTACCTCTGAAGGCGGATGAGCCACTTTAGGACTGGTCAACGGCATATGATGGGGAAAGCTACGGGAAATTACTCCATTAATGATCTATTAAGATTTCCCAAGTATCGGCAGTATGGTGGAAGGCTCTTTAGTAAATTATTCCGGAATAGTCCTCCATTCGGATCATCGGGCGAGGACAATTGAAGAGATGAAGCGAAGGAAATACAGTGAAGGAGGGAAAAGAATAGCAACATGGAATGTGCAATCGATGATGAAGTGTGGAAAGTTGGAAGATTTAAAACATGAGATGAAAAGAATGAAAATTGGCATTTTAGGAGTGTCAGAAGTAAGGTGACCAGAGGCAGGAGACTTTATGAGTGGCGATGTTAGAATAATTCATTCAAGAACATCATCTGACAAACCAGGTCAAGCAGGAGTAGCAATAGCCCTAAATAAAGAAATGGACATAAGAGTGAAAGGATATGCCAAATTCAGTTAAAGATTAATACTGGTTATACTAGAAACAGAACCAAGACATGCAATAATAGTACAAGTTTACATGCCAACAACTGGTCACAACGATCATGAAACAGAACACATGTATGAAGGAATAGAAAAAGCTGCTAGTAGAGCAAAAGGTGAGGAAAACCTTATCATACCAGGAGACATGAATGCTGTAGTCGGAGAAATGAGCGGAAGATAACATAGTAGGAAAATATGGACTAGGGCGAGGAATGGAAGAGGTGAAAGACTAATAGAATATTGTGCTAAAAATGAACATGTAATCACCAATACATGGTTTGAACACCATAAAAGAATAAGCTACAATTGGAAAGCACCAGGTGATATCAATAGATATCAAATTGATTATATAATAGTTAAAAAGAGATTTATGAATCAAGTAAAAGATAGCAGAAGCCATCCGGCTGCTGATGTGGAAACAGATCATAATCTCGTTATGATGAAGAGTAGGCTGAAATTTAAAACAAAACAGAAAAGAAATGCCAAATCTTGGCAAATAAGTAAATTGAAAGATGAGAATATTGCTGAGGCATACCAGCAGAAACTGATGAGATAGCTAAAGCAGAAATAGAGAATACTATAGAAGATTCATGGACTCAAATTAAAAAAAGATCTGACGGAGGCAGCTAATGAAGTTTTGGGGAAAACAGAAATACCACCTAGGAAGGAATGGATCACTAAATAAATTTTAGATATGATAGATAAAAGACGGTTACTCAAGAGCTCAACAAGATTGGAAGACAAAAAGAATATAGAAGATTGCGGAATGCTATAAACAAGAAAGCAATAATAGCAAGAGAAAATTCTTACGAGGGTATATGCTCAACGATAGAAGAAAACAATACTAAAGGACATGTAGATTCTGCGTGTCAGACGTGGTAAAGATTTTCTTTGGAAAGAGGTGTAACAAAGTAATGCAGATGGAGTAATTCTCGATGATCATTGCGAGATTGAAAGAGGCGGAAAAATTACATTGAAACCCTTAAGGAGGATGTAAATCTACAAGAAAATGAAGTTCTTGAGGAAGAAGATGAAGTAACAGAAGATAATTTAGGCTTCAACGTACTGAGAGAGGAATTTGAATTAGCTCTACGAAGACTGAAGGACAATAAGGCGCCAGGCATTGATAATCTCAAAGCTGAACACCTAAAGAAAAGTTGATCTCGTATGAAGGAGAGATTGCTTAAACTTGTACAAAACATCTACATGGAAGGAAAACTACCTGCTGACTTTGAAAAATGTGCCATGATACCTATATCAAAGAAAATGGCAGCAGAACAATGTGAACAATATCGCACTATCAGTTTAGTCGTTCATGCATCCAAATATTGTCACTAACATAATATTAAGACGAATTGAAAAGCAAATTGAAGAGTATCTGACTGAAGACCAGTTTGAGTTTGTTAAAGGTAAGGGTACAAGAGGAGCCATACTGGCTCTGAGACTTATACTTCAAAAAAGATTAGAAAAAGACAAAAGAACCTTTATGTTATGTTGATATTGAAAAGGCTTTATGGGTGCAGTACATTGGAAAAAATATTTGAAATTCTTAAAAACATAGGAGTCCCGTATCGAGATAGAAGAATAACTTGAAATGTGTACAAAAATGAAATTGCAGTGATTAAAATTGGAAATGAACAAGAGGAAGCAAAAATAAGGAAAAGAGTTAGACAAGGTTGTGTTTTGTCTCCCATGCTTTTTAATGCCTACATCCAGAATGCACTGAATAAGGTTCGAGAGGATTTGAATATAAGAATAAGGATACGGGGTGAAAAAATAAATGTGATTAGATTTGCGGATGGCATTGCCATAGTTGCAGACGATTAACAACATCTCAAACAAATAATAGTAAAAATGGAGGAAATCATAGGTAATGAATACAACATGAAAATAAGTAAAACAAAGACGAAAGTTATGGTCTGCGATAAAAAAAATCTTGCCGGAGCCTCGGACTCATTTATAGCTGTGAAGAAGCTGTTGAGGTGTGGGTAGTGTTGAATAATGACATTCGGAGCGCGGTTAGAGAGTCTGGATGTTATAAAAAGCGCTACTCATAGAGCCAATCGTCCTGTTTTCGTACCGGCTATGAAGACCCTTGCAGTGGTCAGCTGCCCCAGGAGTTAAACTCAGAGCCTCCCGTTTCTAAATGGTTTGACTTCTTAGCGGGGAATCGAATACACGTACTTCTGGTACCATGACAAACTACCTCACTCCTCATCGTGCCTTGTACGCCTCATTAGGGCACCGGCATCGACTTTTACGGTTTTCCTGTAACCACATAAACATTGGTAGGGATATTTTAGGATCAACCAGCCTTCGGGTTGAAAACTTAACAAAGAGACAAACAATTGTACACGGTAACCGATTTACTTCGTCACTACTCTCTTATTGAGATGAACGTATTAATAATAATAATAATAATAATAATAATAATAATAATAATAATAATAAACGTCCCACTAACTACTTTTACGATTTTCAGAGACGCCGAGGTGCCGGAATTTTGTCCTGCAGGACTTCTTTTTACGTGCCAGTAAATATACCGTCACGAGGCTGACGTATTTGAGCACCTTCAAGTACCACCGCACTGAGCGAGGATCGAATCTGGCAAGTTGGGCTCAGAAGGCCAGTGCTATACTCAGCCCGGCACGACCGTGTTTCGAATCCTGGCCAATGGATATTACATTTTCCAGTTGAAAAATCATGCTCGGGGTTCAGAAACAATATTAATCTGTAGAATCCATGACTGGTTTCTTAAACATATAACTTTTAGATCTCTTGTTTAATTTTTAGGGTTAACATTCTTTTCTACGTTTTCTTTTGTAGGCTCATTAGAATCGAGAAAGTAGGACCTTCGGAGGCAAAGAAATTGTTCACACAAGGTTATGAGGGTATGGTAAGGATGTAAAGACGTGGGTGTATAAATCACAGGTTACACACTAATTAATGATTCCAGTATATGAGACCCTTACGGTATTACTTGATTCGTGAACTCGAAATTATCCTAAGGGAATCAGCACGATTGGTTCTAGGTGATCGCATCCGGGAGATAGTGGGTTCGAACCCCACTGTCGGCAGCCCTGAAGATAGTTGGCCGTGGTTTCCCATTTTCACACCAGGCGAATGCTGGGGGTGTACCTTAATTAAGGCCACAGCCGCTTCCTTCTCATTCCCAGGCCTTTCCTGTCCCATCGTCGCCATAAGACCTATCTGTGTCGGTGCGACGTAAAGCAACTAGCAAAAAAAATAAAAAAATAAATAAAGGTTCTGGGTGATTTCCGACAAAAGAGTAGTTTTGCGAACGTGTTGTAAATTTTGGACTGGGAAAACTTGGGAGTAAGGAGACGAGCTGCTCGACTAAGTGATATGTTCCGAGCTGTCAATGGAGAGATGGCGTGTAATTACATTAGTAGACGAATGAGCTTGAATTGATGTTGTTTTTGAAGTCGGAAAGATCATAATATGAAGATGAAGTTTGAATTCAAAATAACAATTTGGGGAAAATATTTGTTTATAGGGAGAAGAATTAAGGATTGGAATAATTAACCAAGGGAGATGTTCGATAAATTTCCAAGTGCTTTGAAATCATTTAAGACCAGGTAGACAACTGATAGGGAATCTGCCACCTGAATGACAGCCCTAAATGCAGATCGGTGGTGATTGGTGATTTTCGGAATAAATCCCTTTAGATAAAATTTAAATGTAGAATACAGTCACAGTGGCTATTTACAGAAGCATGCTACCTACAAGAAATTATCGCGGAAAACGATAATGCATCGCAAGAAGTGACAACCCTGCAACTCAGGCGGGATTTGATAATGGCAGGTTAGAAGTGGCGGACACACACATTATTATTATTATTATTATTATTATTATTATTATTATTATTATTATTATTATTATTATTATTATTATGCCGGGACGTACTGAAGATAAAGTGGTAACTTGGTTAACGACTCCCGTAGGGGCCTACAGCTATCTATATAGTACAGCAAGTGTTTGTTCTAAATTTTGAATCCAGAATCCTCTTTGAATACCTACTGTGTATATTTTCTGGCCCATAGTTTTACCAACTACCCAACAAGTGACTGTGTGGTTTGGGTCAATTAGCTATCAGTTTGCATTCGAGAGATACTGGGTTTGAACCCCACTGTCGACAGCCCTGAAGATGGTTTTCCGTGGTTTCCTATTTTCACACCTGGCCACGGTCACTTCCTTCGCACTCCCACCCCTTTCCTATCCCATCGTCGCGATAAGACCTATCTGTGTCGGTGCGACGTAAAGCAGATTATAAGTTTTTCCAAATGATTTCATTTTTGTAGACAGCCAAGGGTATAATTTCAGAACGTATTATTATTGAATTATTATTTTTTACCATCCGGCTCCATGAGTGAATGGTCAGCGTACTGGACTTCGGATCAGAGGTCCTCGGGTTCGACTACCGGCCGGACCGAGGATTTTAACTGCGTGTTTGTGTTCGTCTTAACACACTTCTCTTCATCTACACATAAAACATCGTACGATCAGCCACCACAGTAACACACAATGACTCCACATAGGGTTGGAGTCATGAAGGGCATCCAGCCGTAAAAATGAACCAAATTCACACCACGTGCTGACCTCAGTAAACTTGTTCAAAGGCCCGGAAGAATAATGCTATTTGTTTGCCATCTCTTTTCAGTGGATTTCAAGAGACACTGGAGTATCGAATTTTTTGTGTCTAGGGAGATATATAACATAATGAAAGCCAACGATAGTTGTTGCATTCCAATACCCCGAAAAGTTATGGTCTCAGCCAGTATCGAACCAGCTATCTGGAGGGGGTGGATTATTATTCTTATTCTTATTACTATTATTATTATTATCATCATTTCAGCCTGAGAAATAATATTCTTGTCCTTATATATATATATATCGAGAGGACACCCTCAGACGCAACTTTTATACATCAAGCAAAAGAACGAACATTTACTGGGGAATGAAGAACAAATTGTTTTTAAACTGAGAATTATTTCTTGCATAATCCATATGAAAGTTCACATGCTTTACTTCGTGCCAAAACTGGTCGTTTATGAGAACGTTTTACGAAATTAAAATATTATGTTTTTTAGTACTATCATCAAATCGGCCTCTTGGCTGAATGATCAGCATACTGGCGCTCGGTTTAGAAGGAACTGGGATAGATTTTAACTGCGTTAGATTAATTCCTCTGGCTCGGGGATTAGGAATTTGTGTTCATCTTATTACGCTTATTTTCATATACATGCAACACACCCCACTACCAACCACCACAGAAACACGCAATAGTGAATTCATCCCTTCACATTAGACTGGCGTCAGAATGGACATAAATGGCCAAATTCACGTGCGTGTGTGTTGGTGAGACACAATTCGCACCCGCAACCCCACAAGACTATGGGAAAAGTGGTGGAAGAAGAATATTTTTACTCTTATCACTCAAGGACGGCAGCGGATATCTTGGAATTTGTTTTAAAATAAGTTCCGAAACCATCCTCGGTTTCGGGAGATAATGAAACTGTGTTTGCAGAAAAGTTCAACTACATTTGAAAAACGTAATTATTTTATTCTAATCTTTTTCTTTTCTAATTGCCGGTCAAATTCTTACAAAGACAGAAATAATACTTTACTCTTACTGTGTGTCTGTCACGTTAGTAATTTATAGTGCGGTACAGAGTCTTCAAAGGAATGCCTATGATAAAGAAGGCGATGCTCTCGGTATTTGTAAAAGTGTTATAGGAATCATATTTCACGGCGGCGTGAAACTTTAGCCTAAATAAAAGAGTACCAATGAAATGAAAACTTGTGGATTAGTGCAAACCAATGGCGATCAAGACGGTAGAAGTTGTTGATTGTTGATTCAAACGAACCAATCAGATAGTCTACAACCTCAGTCTGCCGACAAGCAAACGTCGTAACGTCCAGGGGTGGTAGTAGCTTGCGAGGTGTTGGATGCACAGGTTGGAGGACAAAATGCCGGTGCCATTGAAGGACAATATCGTTGCAGATAGTGAGGCTGTGATACGCCAGAGTAAAAAACTGGTAGATTTGATGACAAGAACAGGTTATACCCTGATTCAAATTAATGGTCAACGTCGTTTCGGAGGGCCTCCGCCGAACTGGAGCGGACCAGCGCCGCCGAAAGACAGCGAAATCTTCGTTGGCAAGATTCCTAGAAACTGCTACGAAGACGAGCTTGTTCCTATTTTTGAAGGGATCGGTCGTATTTATGAACTGCGACTTATGATGGATTTCAGTGGCTCAAATCGGGGGTACGCTTTCGTGATGTTTCCAGACCCGGAAACTGCCGATAAAGCCGTTAATGTACTTAATAACTTCGAAATCCGTCCTGGGCGTCGTATTGGAGTTGTTAAGTCTGTTAACAACTGCAGGTTGTATATAGGTGGCTTACCAGTGCATACCAGCCAGCGAGCTATTAAGGAGGTGAGTGGAAATTAATAGAAATGTATTTTTCTGGCTCATTTCTGTTTCAAAAGAATTGTGGTGTCTACGTACTTGTTTTCATCTCTCCCCTTATTTCAATCATTTATTTGAATTGGCTTTTACTACTTGTACGAGCATTTATCATTTTATTGCGTTGTGAATATTTTTTATGTATGCATGGATATATTTCTTTCGCGCACTATATCAGTGACTGAAATGATTAATGGATTAGAATTTATATTATCAAACGAATATTGTGCCTAAATGAGTTCAATATGTTTGTTAACAATTGATGAGAAAAATTAATTTTCTGTTTTTATGAAGATCAAATATTTCTTTCGTTTTATATTTTAAACCCACTTATTTTGTGTTTTTGATACGCTATGAGAATTCCAGTAGTACTTTGTAATATTGAATACGTGCATTTTGAATTTTCAGTTGTACAACATTTAATATTTTTCGTTGCGTTTTTATTTATTAGTACAATATGAATACGCTTTCAGAAATTCCAATAAGACTTTCTGATATTCAATTTTGAATTTTCATTTGTGCAACATTTAATAGCTTTTTCTTTCTTTTTTATGTGTTAAAAATATTCAAATACGATGAACAGCGGGTATATACGCAGTTGCCAAATTTTGAATTTTAGACTGAGCACGCTAACTGTAACTGAAAGTTTGGTACTGCTATTGATTTCGAATTCCCACTACTCACGTATATTGTATTAGCTTTGAATGTCATTTTCACTTCCACAACTTCAGTTGAGTGTAAAACATTTTAATTAGGCCAAATGATTGAATTCAAATGCCATCAACAAATTAATCTAAAAAGCCAAAATTAATTCGTTGATTAAACTCATCGATACGGCCATGAAGTGGACAGCTTGCAATTCAAATGCCATATCATAACAGTTACGTATGTGGTGGTGTTATTCTGTACTAGGTTATCCAATAAGTATTTTTCAAACATCTTCTGTAATGGAATGCTATTGTAACGATGGCATGCAGGTATTAAGTGGTTTTGATTGGAAGAAACATTCACGAAACCGAAAGGACTGGGAATATTATTATTATTATTATTATTATTATTATTATTATTATTATTATTTTAGACACGTATATAAATCAATTTCTTAATCATTTATTATCCTGTTTCAATTCTGGGGTCACTTTTTATTGTTTCTTAGTCATTTTTTGATTCATAGGTGATTTGTAGGCATTTAATTTTATCAAAATCTTGGCGCTGCTTAATGTTTTTTTTTTTTTTCCTTTCTGTAATACCACCTGTTGATTTAGAAATAAAAGTTTGCTGTTGCTGTGTTTTTAAGGAGTATACTGGAAAAGTTTGAATTTGTAACAAATCACTTTTGACCGCAGGTTAGATATCGATCTGGATGCGAACGGTCATATTTAGGAGTGAAAGTGATATACGGAAGTAAAAAAGTTGTAATTTTTTAATATTAATTTTAACGCTTCTTTGGTTTAAAGGCTACCCAATTTGCTACAGAATTCATTAACTTATCAGTTCAGGTGCTTATTCGAATAATCTGCCGTATAGTATATAACTGATTAATGGAAAGAATAATTATTGTAGTTTATTTTGAACGACTGAATGTTATCTGGTAGGAAGGTGATTGATGTGGTAACAATGAAAGTTTGTCTTAACGGTTTTTTTTACAGTTACGCATCGCTTGATAAATGATTCAATGTGAAAGTTATGTATTATGTAGCAGGGGCGTAGCCAAGGGGTTACTGAAGGTTGTCCCCCATGGAATTTTTACAAAACCAAACAAAGGGAAACTGAAAATAAACAAGAGAAAGTTGATTCAAGGGGTTGAATTTTTTGAACATTCACAGAAACATAATTTGTAAAACCAACAGATTTCTTGAATATATCTCTTAAGTTGGATTTTAGATTGTAATCTGAACATATTCACCGTAAATCTATTCACCTTGATTATATTGTTCTTGTTATCTGTTTTAACGTAAGATTTTGTAGTGTACTGCAGTCTAAATAGGGGCTGCCTGGCCGAGGCGGTAAAGGCGTGTTCGGTTCGCCCAGAAGGACGTGGGTTCGAATCCCCGCCAGGAAGTCTAAAATTTAAGAAACGAGATTTCCACTTCCGGAGGTGCATATGGCCCTGAGGTTCACTCAGCCTACACCAAACATGTACCAGGCGGCCGAGCGTAGAGCTAACCACTCTGCCCCATCACGTGCCGAGGTTAACAATGGTGGAAGTCTCTACCTTCCACTCCTCTAAGGGCCTTCATGTCCTGTACGGAGGTGACTTTGCTTTGCTTTGCTTACTGCAGTCTAAATATCAACATAATTCACTTATATCAGTGTCCTTACAATGCCACTCACGCATTCACGTACCAGACGCATTGGCACCCCTCCTGGCTGCGCTACTGTTACGTAGTTCGCTACCTATCCCAGCTTTGCACGGGGAAAATCTGAATTTATAAGCCTTATAAGATTCTACTGCAGATAACACCATTAGTAAGTAGTTGTTTTCCTCGTGATGTGCAGCCTTCATATGGTTGAGCCTATCAGCTCACGTCTTTCGCCACATGCATGCGATACGTACACCATTCCTGGGCTTTCATTGAAACGACGATAACCTCTAAACCATTTGTGCAAATCATATGCTGTAAAGCGTACTTTTATCTTCATACAATTACTGAGTTGAATAAACAATTCGTTTGTAGTGATTAATCTACTTTTAAGGTAATTATTTTACCGCCAAATTGTAACATAAAAACGCTGATTGAGGACTATCTTTTACAGTTAGAGATATACTTAAATATTTCAAACATACTTGATGGTGTCTATCGAAGACGGTTTAAATTCACCATCGCTCAGCCCCCTTTTGTCGTAGACTAATATTTAATGTACCCAGACCTTTCTGAATACCGTAAATAGTTCTCGAGATGAGCCTACTGCAGGCGCGCCGACTTCGTGTAATATTGAGGGGGGGGGGGGTGGCGGCGTGGCATGATAAACATGAACACACATGTAAAATGTGGAACAACTTTTTTTTTTTTGTGGGATTCGAATCTACTATCTCCCGGATGCAATCTCGCAGCAGCGCGCCTCTAACCGCACGGCCAACTCGCCCGGTGGAACAACTATTAATGCAAACATTCTTATATAACAAACAAAAAATAGAGCTTGTTTATCAAATAAATGTTTGAACGTGTCATATGTACGGTACAAGTAAACAGAAAAATACAACTTGATTCATAAATAATTATTTTGAAGAACGATTTTATGTACTAAGCTCTCAAAAATAATCACAACTTAAAAATTAGAACTTGCTTCATAAATACATTTCCTTAATAAATGTCCCATTACTGTATATTATGCATTTCATGATACTAAATGTGAAAAGCTCTACGACCAGACGTACCGCCTGAACAGTCTCCATTGGGAAATGTAGTTCTCTGAAGGAATGCCCTCTATCTAATCTTTTCTTGACATAAAGCCATCTACCACCTTCTCCAGATTTAACGTCCGACTCGTTGGCTGAATGGTCAGCGTACTGGCCTTCGGTTCTCTGGGTCCCGGGTTCGATTCCCGGCCGGGTCGGGGATTTTAACCTTCATTGGTTAATTCCAATGACTCGGGGACTGGGTGTTTGTGCTGTCCCAACATCCCTGCAACTTACACACCACACATAACACTCTCCTCCACCACAATAACACGCAGTTACCTACAAATGGCAGATGCCGCCCACCCTCATCGGAGGGTCTGCCTTACAAGGGCTGCACCCGGCTAGAAATAGCCACACGAAATTAATATCCAGATTTAACGCCTTAGCAACCTCCGATGACTACCAAACTCCATGTTTTAAAGGAACGTAACATGAGGAGAATTTGGGGGAGGGGGGAAAATGGCACTCTGCCCCCTAAGCAGTGTTGCCAACCCATAAATCTTTTCTCCGCTAAATTTTAGTTGAAAATCTGCCAAATTCCGCTAAATTTCGAACTGAAGCAAAATAGCACATACCAGCTCTTTTAATAAAATAAATTAACTCAACACCAGTTTCAGAACAGGAGGTCATCATCTTCTCCTTCCCGCATTATATGCTTTGAAGCAGATGTGTTGAGTTGAGGTCCTGTGGTTTCATAAGAAGCCACATGGTACTATTCTTTTTCAAAATATATGCTGGCAGTTCACAGCAGCAAAGCACATACGGAAATTTTCAGATCTATTTCGAAAGCTCATTACTGCTTTCATTGTTTTTGATAAGTGCGGAAAGAAATAATGTCAAGCAATGTCGCATTCATATTGCACAGCTAATAGATGCAACGTCCGTGTTTGGGATCTTTGGGAAGCTCAACCAACTAGTATTTTAAAGTTTAATTCTGTAACCACTCTAAGAAATATCTGACTCCTTTTTAACCTTTTTCTTTCGACAGATTGACGTACCAAAACTAACCTAATCTCAAAAGAAATACGATACCAAACTCGACACTGCCCGGCTCATCGAGAATATAGTAACGATTGCAACAAATTCTGACTGAGGCTGTTGGCCACAGCTGGTCTAGGAAACGAGTTGTAGTAGGCAGCATAAGTTCATTACAACGGGATTAAGTAGACTATTATACCGTAGTAAGTTCTAGATTATTTTTCTCCTGATGATGAAAGGTGATATTGTTACCGCTGAAAATCGTTAAAAGAAGTTTGAAAATCCGTTAAAAAATCCGCTGTCCGCTAAATGTAAAATTTATCCGCTGTTCCATTTAAAAATCCGCTCAGTTGGCAACACTGCCTCTAAGATAATTTTTTGAGAACAGAAAACGCCTTGCACCTATAAAGTCGGCGGCCTACCGGGGACTTTATTGTATTTGCTATTTGCTTTACGTCGCACTGACACAGACAGGTCTTATGGCGACGATGGGAAGGAACCGGCCGTGGCCTTAATTAAGGTACAACCCCAGCATTTGGCTGGTGTGAAAATGACTTTATTGTATAATATTGCACTTACAGATATAAGAATGGTACAAGTCACCTTGTTCGAATTCACAGTCCAATTCGTCTTGACCTTTTCCCAATTACTTGACTTGGGGTCGGCACTTAGCTTTACGGCTGGATGTCGCCAACCCCATGTGGAGGACTGTATTCATGATTGCGTGTTTCTACGATCGTCAGTAGTGTGCTATGTTGTTTGTAGATAAGGATGTATTTTAAGACGAACGCAAACACACAGCCTTTCAACTACAGGAATTGCACTTTTTATATCCCCGACCAGGCCGGAAATCGAACGCGGGGCCTTTCGAGCCAAAGACCATTCCGCTGGCTAATCAACCAAGGAACCGGATGAACTCAAAAACTTTCATATTTCAGCTCATCCCAGTGACTGATTGATGTATGTGGTCCTGTGCGTCTGGATGTGGGGTGTTGGTGATGATGATGGTGAGGTAGGAACAGGGTAAAACACAGTGTCGGCACGCAGCCTACTTCAGTCGAATAACACAAGGGGTCTGCTCCAGGCTTTTCGTCCCAACTCGACGCAAGAATCACCATTAACGGCATCGTTTAAACACTGTGGAGAGCTTTTGGAATTGAATCCAGACTTTTGGCACTCAATCTAATGATTTGAAATTGTATACCACCACCTTTTCTACAAACATCCTAACAGTGATTTTTTTTTCCACCAACGGGATTAGAACTCGCTAACTAGGCGGACAGCTGGTATCAGTTTTTCTGGGGTCTTGGGAGCCACCCACGCTCATTTGCGTTTTGGTCGGGGATTTAAGGCAAGATTCCCTTCTTGACGTTACATGATTTTTGAAATATAAATCTCAATCCCTAATCGGAGTCCAATTATACTAATTTTTCAAGAGATTTTTAGATGGACTCATTGAAATATATTCATCTGCTTTTGATGCTCCCATCCACCAGTGGCGGCAAATTATTTTATACGCCATTTTTTAAACTTGAATCTCTTGTCATTTTAATTAGTAACGTCCACGCCGTATACCTCCGTGGCAGGTCTTTTGATGCCAATTTCTGCATTTGGTAAACAATCTGTATACCCCCCTGCCATGGTGCTGCATCCTTGATTTGACTTAGCCTACCAAGCGACTACTGCTAATTCCGAAGACCTGTAAATTACGGGGTAACGCGTGGTCAGCACGACGAATCGTCTCGACCGTTATTCTTGCCCATCTTGACCAGGGCCGCTGTCTTAGCGTTAGAGAGTTCCTCAGTTATTGTTCTCACGTAGGAAGAGTGGACCTTGAACCAGCCTTCAGATCCAGGTAAAAATGCAAAACCAGGAACTGAACCCGGTGCCTCCTGGAAAGAGGCAGGCTTGCTACCTCATCGGAGGGTCAACGGCCGCTTCCCGTATGTTATCGCCGCTAAGATCTACATGATGTATCGACATTCCAAATATTCAACATGGGGCTTACAGGGGGAAGGCACTAGGCGAGTAGATGACATTCTGAATAGGAACTCATATTCGGAAACTCGCGATCTATGGTAGCAATAATGTCAATTACAGACAGCTGTAAGTCAACTATGTGGTCTAAGAAAACATTCTGACCCTGGTGGCGGTGGTGGTGATTATTGTTTTAAGAGGAAGTACAATTGGACAACCATCCTCTATTAAAACTAATCAGAGGGAAGTAGTGGAAGGGGTCCAACACTCAGAAAAATGGCCAAAGAAGACAAGGGCCACGATGAGCGTGGAAATGAAAAACTCTCTAGGAATCGCAAACCTAATACTGTCGGGGTCGGAAGAAAATAAGAGTTGACCAAGGGAGGTCGGATAGGATAGATGAAAGTGAGAAGACTGGCACAAGTAAGTGGAAGCATACACTGATACGAACATTTGTGGCAAACAGTATGTACTTAATATATCTGTTTGTTAACACCGGTTTTTTTTTGTTTTTTTTTAATAATGCAATGATTCTCAATATGTCGAGCAAACGGTAACATGTAAATAACACTTAAAGAAGTTCCAGCCGGGTCAGATTCCTTAGTTTTTCCGTCTTTATCAACAAAATAACGAGGAGAACTACCTGTATTTGAATTTTCTCTGATCACCGTAACACTGGAACTGGTTATAGTTATATCTCTGATGTCTTCTTTTTCTTCACTAAATTCACTGTCGGATTCTCCGCCTCCGTAGCGTAACGGTTAGTGTTTATTAGCTGCCGTCCTCGGGGGCCAGAAATTTAAGAATGGCAGGAGGGGGTGTGCCTGAAAGGAGCTGCACCACCTCGGGACGAGGACATGAGTTTAGTCCGACTCGTTGGCTGAATGGTCAGCGTACTGGCCTTCGGTCCAGAGGGTCCCGTGTTCGATTCCCGGCCGGGTTGGTGATTTTAACCATCGTTGGTTAATTCCAGTGGCCCGGGGGCTGGGTGTTTGTGCTGTCCTCAACATCCATGCAACACACACACACCACACATAACACTATCCTCCACCATAATAACACGCAGTTACCTACAAAAGGCAGATGCCGCTCACCCTCATCGGAGGGTCTGCCTTACAAGGGCTACACTCGGCTAGAAATAGCCACACGAAAAAACAAACCTGTCACATTCATGATCACTGTTTATCACAAAATCCAGGTTAGCGTCTGAATAGTCAAATTCATCACTGTACAACATTTCCTCTATTTCACATGTGGGAATCTTTCCACTTGATGCTGTCATGTTCAAAACTTCATAGAAACACGCATGCTGTTGTTTTTTGAAGATATGAACACAGTAAGAGCTTTGAAACTTAAGCCGCAAAAAGTAACTTTGTCAGCGTGTTGGACAGAATTAGGTACGTCGACTGTCGGGCCGGGGCTGAGAGGCCCACAGCCCAGGTGCCAGATAAAGACTAACTGATGAAGCTCCTAAATAAGAACTAGCAACGCATTCCTATAAGCACTACAGGAAGGTAGAGACGACCAGCCCTATAAAAGCTGAGGCCTTGGAGTAATTGCAAAATTTCATATTGCAGGGTCTCAGAGGCCCTGCTTGACTGTTCTAGGGTTAAGAGCCCCTGAGGCCCCTTTTAGTTGCCTCTTACGACAGGCAAGGGATACCGTGGATTAATTCTACCCACCCCATCCACAGGGTATCTAACCTTGGTAAACAGGTAATACTTATTGCACGTATCACGGGCCGAAAGCGAAGTTTTACGCTTGAATTGACATCTTTCGAAAAATTCTACTGTAATATGAACACGTTATGAGATTATGTGATTAAGGGTATATTATTACAAGCAATCACAGCCATTCGCGTTGAATATTAGGTTACAGTGAGAATTGATAGTGGAATAATAATAATAATAATAATAATAATAATAATAATAATAATAATAATAATAAATATTGTTTTTACTTCCCACTAACTACTTTTGGACGGTTTTCTGAAACGCCGATGTGCCGGAATTTTGCCCCGCTGGAGTTCTTTTACGTGCCAGTAAATATACCGATACGAGGCTGACGTATTTGAGTACCTTCAAATACCACCGGACTGAACCAGGATCAAACCTGCCAAGTTGGGGTCAGAAGGCCACCGCCTCTGCCGTCTGAGCCTCTCAGACCGGCATGGAAGAATGAGTTCCTAGTTCATGGTGCTTACAGGAGTAATACAAGGCTGTATTTTTTCATCTTTGTTGTTCATAGTTTACATGGATCATCTACTGAAAGGTATAAAGTGGCAGGGAAGGATTCAGCTAAGTGGAAATGTAGTAACAAGTTTGGTCTGTGCCGACGACTTGGTCATAATGGCAGACTGCTGAAAGCCTGCAATGTAATGTCTTGGAACTTGAAAATAGGCACAGTGAGTATTATGTGATCATTAGAATTTCCAAGACTAAAAGTGATGTAAGTAGGGAAGAAAACTAAGAGAACAGAACGTCAGGTTGGAATACAAAACTGGATCAGGTATTAATACATCATGCCAAGTAACGGTATTTAGGATATGTATTCTCCCAGAATGGTAGTATAGTAAGTCAGACTGATTCAAGGTGCAGTAAAGTGAATGCAGTGAGCTCACAATTGCGATCGATCAACAGTAACTATTTTCTAAGAAAGAAGTCAGCTCTTGGACGAAACTATCTTTACATTTGTTTTCAGACCAACTTTGCTGTCGGGAATGAAAGCTGAGTGGACTCAAGATATCTGTTCACATGTTAGAAGTAACAGACATGGAAGTATCGAGAATGGTCGCTAGTACAAATAGGTGGGAACAATTGCAGGAGGGTACTAGGAATGAGGAGATAAAGGCTAAGTTAAATGAAAACGATGGATGAAGCGGTTCATAAACCGGTTTCAAAGGTGGGATCATGTGAGGCGAATGGAGGAATATAGGTTATCTAGGAGAATAGTGAAATCTGCCATGGAGGGCAAGATAAGTAGAGGGAGATTAAGGCGACGATGGTTAGACTCAGTTTTTAATTATTTAAAAATAAAAGGTATGGATCTAAGGAAGGCTACAGATCTAGTTACAAGCAGAGGATTGTTGAGGCGTTTAGTAAATTCACAGAGACTTGCAGACTGAATGCTGAAAGGCATGTATGCATTATGCTCAGTTCAGGGCCCACTATTCAAACAGTATACTAACATTTTATCTCACCTTCCTCTTATTTAACCTGGGTTTTATTTCCGGCTACGCCAGGGACAAACACCAACAACCAGTCCCCCAGCCAGAGGAATTAATCACACGCGAATAAAATACCCGACCAAGCCGGGAATCCAACCCGGAACCTTCTAAACCGAAGGCCTCAACGCTAACCATTCGGCCAAGGAGTCGAACAGTTAATCTACTGAAACTAACCTTGCATATACGAGCACCTATAAATATCACCGGAAATCTGGATGAAAACCGGCATCTCGGGCTCATAAAGCTAGCGCCGTACTGTCTGACACATCAGCTTGGCACGTGTTAAATGATCGTGAAGAGTGAAAAATATGGAGAGAGGAGCGAATAATTACACCATAATGCGTCATTAAATCATACCTCCCCTTAAGCAATGTTTTGTTATTTGTACTGTATTCATTGTTGGTAACTATCTTCCAGGTGATCGTGCGACTGACAGGAAAAGTGGCAAACATCCAC
Organism: Anabrus simplex; assembly: GCF_040414725.1. Taxonomy (NCBI): domain Eukaryota; kingdom Metazoa; phylum Arthropoda; class Insecta; order Orthoptera; family Tettigoniidae; genus Anabrus; species Anabrus simplex. The sequence goes on along the minus strand of NC_090271.1, from coordinate 99,720,053 downwards.
GTGAACACGAGCAATGGTAAGAACCGGCGCACTCAATACGCCATCGTCGAATATGAGAGCCACAGAGATGCTGCTATGGCACGAAGGAGGCTAATACCAGAGAGAATTAAGCTCTGGGGAAGAGACATCGTGGTGGATTGGGCTGCCGTCAATACGACGAGGAATGCACAGGTACTTCTTCTTCCTCTTCTTCAGTAACCTGCCTTTCTCTGAACATCCTAAATACTGATATCAGTTTTTCCTCCGTCCTATTTTTATCATTCTATTCTTCATTCCTAGCAGCGTTGTGGAATGCAATGAGTGGCGTAATAAACTACAACCTAGTCATTTCCAACCTTCACAAAGCACTCTTCCGGCCCACCACTTCATCATTTCTCGAATTTTTCTTCGCGTTTTACTTCGTCATATTGTCGCTTAAGAATGGAGACCTCGTATCTGCAGTTTTTACGAAATTTGTTTTATTCTTATACGAAACCACCGAACCCCTCTGTGAAGACCACGTAATAAATTATGCAATAGAATAAACCAACATCGCTATTCCGTATATTATGACCTTAAACAGATATCTTGTACGTGCGAAGTGAAAATCTTAAAAGAACAACATTGATTCTTGTACTAATCTTCTTCTTTCTTGGTGTTTTCCCGTAAAGATTCGGAGTCTGCCATAATTCTACATCGGGCTTTCCACTTTGTCCGGTCAGTGGCATCGGCAGAGCGTGTGCTCACATGCCGCATATTCTCACTGACAGTCTATCCAGCGTTTTCTTGGACTTTCTCTTGGTCTTCGTCTATCAGGGTTAAGTGCTAGAGCTTGCTTGCCCATACCAACGGACCATTGTCCATCGCATCTTGTCCTGTATCGGGGCGACTTTAAAAGAGGCCCGGATGGCTTCATCCCTGACGTGATCTAGCCGCGTTACGCCTCGTGACCATCTTAGCATCTTCATTTTCACGGTATGAAGCATCTGCTCGTGTCTTGTAGTCGAAAGACTACATTCCGCCCCATGATGGAGAGCTACTGGGCAGACAATCGTGCGGTATATCTCTGACTTCAGATGCAGAGATATCTTCCTAGCACAAAAGACGCCTGTAACGTGCCGCTATTTAAGGCAGGCAGCGTTTACACGAGCTCGAACATCCTCGAGGGTACCACCATCTACTGACAGGCGAAAGCCAAGATATCTGAACTCGCAGGACTTCGTAAGAGAGTTGCTGTAATGGGAGGTACTGTACCTGATAAAAGGATTCTCAGTTGTAATACCTAATCAATATGATTATTATTTATTTTTAATCTATTTACCCTCTAGGGTTGGTTTTCCCCCCCGAACTCAGCAAAGGATCCCATCTATCGCCTCAAGGGCAGTATCCTGGAGCGTGATACATTTGGTCGGGGATAAAACTGAGAAGGAGGACTAGTACCTCGCCCAGGCTCCCTCATCTGCTGAGCTGAACAGGGGCCTTGTGGGGGATGGGGAAGATTGGAAGGGACAGACAAGGAAGAGGGAAGGAAGCGTCCGTAGCCTTAAGTTAAGTACCATCTCGGCATTTTCCTCCAGAAGAAGTGGAAAACCACAGAAAACCACTTCGAGGATGGCTGAGGCTGGAATCGAACCCCCTCTAGTAAGTTGACCTCCCGAGGCTGAGTGGATGCCGTTCCAGTCCTCGTATCACTTTTCAAATTATGTGGTAGAGCCGAGAATCGAACCCGGGCCCCCAGGGGTGGCAGCTAATCACACAAACCGCTACACCACAGAGGCGGATAATATTATTATCAAATGTAATTCATAATTTGTGTTAGCACAATTTTGTTTTCCATATTCAACCATAAGACAGTTTTTACACTCTCCTGTGGAACCAGGGTTCTGTTTCATACGATATGCTGAAAACTGCTAGTCTTGGCATTTCAAACACTATCGCTGCACTCTAATGAACACTAGTTCTGATTTGTCCATCAACTTGATGAAGATGAACGCTGCTGCCTGTTGATTGACGAGAAATGTATCAGAAATGAAACCACTTTTCCTTTTGCAAAAATCAAATGATCATATGTATGTCTCTCTCCATCAACGGCTGCTAATTTCAGATGATCCCCCAGCCATGACATATTTGTGTCAAACAGGTGTCTCTACTTCAGTTTTCACCAATATTAACCACTTTTATAAATAGCCTAAAATTAATTGTAGAGTTTTAAACCAATGTTATGATGTGTTGTGTTATTTGTTGTATGACAATTTTTCAATGTAAGTTAAGGATATACTGTTCAAAATTGTATGCAGAAGAGAAAAATACTGTGAATAATTGCTTTAAAATGACTATATATTGGATTTAGTGGACTTCAAAGAATAATGTTCTTATTGGCCTACCTCTTCATTTTTCTTTAGCTGTAGGAAGACCTAATTGAAATTTAAATTAAGTTGGTAAAAAATCTTAATTCCAACATGTTAGGTACACGGCTTAATCGGTTTGGTAGATTGATATCAATACCACAACTTCAGTGGAGTCAAGTGGCGTGAAGTTCGTGCTATGAATTTCTTCGTAAAATCATGTTACCGGCTCCATGGCTAGATGGTTAGCATGCTGGCCTTCGATCCAAGAGGTCCCAGGTTCGATTTCCGGTCGGGTCGGGGATTTTTAACTTTCATTTCCTCATTCCATCCTTTTGGCTCGGGGGCTGGATGTTTGTGTCGTCTTGAACGAATTGACCGTAGGTTGGGTCCTATCTTCACAGATGCCAGGTCATAGAGCGTCAACCTGAATGACATGTACCAGTTCTCTACAGAGTATATAATTATAAATTGTATGGACCTACCTTGCCGCGCCTCGAACAGTGCTCTTCCATACTGTTCTAGATGCTCGCTACATCGTTAAGAGTAAATAAAGAACAGGCGGATTTTAGTCTAATAAGTGGTGGAGGTGGTGATTGTTTTATGAAAAAACTCTAATCGTAGAGAGGAATGAATAAATGGATGTTTTGACGAAGGAAGAGCCATAAAATGTATGAAAATGAAGAACCACCTAGGCCTCTTACTTGAGCCAGTTTCCTTAAAACAATAATCACTACAATTTCTGACCTCCCTTGGTCAGTACTTGCTATTTTCTTACCCCGAAGATGTTCTATAATTCTTAAATAATTTCCGACTGCACCAATATTCGATGCTACAATATGATGTATAAACTACGCAGCCAGTCCAGCGGAGTATGCAGTGGTGGGATTGAAGGGATAAATCCCCCCCACCCCACTGAAATTTTGAAGTTTAGAACTTGTGATTGTGGACACCATGTAAATGAAGGTATTGGAAAGTTCACTGTTTTGCTTTTAATTTGAATTACGTATTTGCCAACAATGTGTTGATGCTTCCTTTAATCTATTTATATAAATTTATTTGAAAAGAATATTATTTCTGTATTGGTCATGTTCACAGTAACAAGGAAATACACTTTTTTCTTTTCCATAATGTCTGTCTGTCTGTCTGTCTGTCTGTCTGTCTGTCTGTCTGTCTGTCTGTCTGTCTGTCTGTCTGTCTGTACACGCATCGCAAAAAACGGCAGAAGAGAATTTAATGAAAATTGGTATGTAAAGTTGGGGGTTTAGCCACTACAATCTAGGCTGTAAATCATTTTATTCACTCTGAGTGAAATGGTAGTTTAGGGGAGGGCCTAAAATTTAATTCTCAAATATTTATATGATTAGCGGTCCACCGGGCGAGTTGGCCGTGCAGTTAGGGGCACGCGGCTGTGAGTTTGCATCCGGCAGATAGTGGGCTCGAATCCCACTGTCGGCAGCCCTGAATATGGTTTTCCGTGGTTTCCCATTTTCACACCAGGCAAATGCTGGGGCTGTACCTTCATTAAGGCCACGGCCGCTTCCTTCCAACTCCTAGCCCTTCCTTGTCCCATCGTCGCCATAAGACCTATCTGTGTCGGTGCGACGTACAGCCACTAGAAAAAAAAATAATTAGTGGTACTATCGATAAATACTACATAACTAAAGTTATATAGAATTAAATGTCCGATCATTTATGTCTTATACACTTTATTCACCCTGGATGAAATTGTAGTTCAGGAAAAGGCGCCTAAAATTTAATTTTTAAAGACCTGTTGGTCCTATCGAAAGGTACTACATAACAAAAGTTATAGAGAATACATTTTCCGATCATTTATGTTTTAAGTTTTACCGTATCGACTATGATAAGAGTGGTATTTCAGAGTCGAAAAAAAACTAAATGTGAATGCCTACAATATCGAAAGCGCAAAACATTATCAACGGTAACATTACACTGACCATTGCTTGTTGTGATGTTCTTTGTCACTTACGCTGCCACTCAACTCCGATAGATGGAATTACTGCTGCGTACCGAGTACAACAGCCTGACTGAATATTGGCGAGAGCTGGGGAGTTAGAAAACTTTCTTCTTTAGCATGCCATTCCTCTGGTCCATACATTTTCTGATACTGCTGGTACGTAATATACTGGTTCATCATAGTATTCCAGCTATTCGATCCCTACTCTGACGCGCTGTTTTGAATGAGCAGTGTGCACGTAGTAGTAGTAGTAGAAGTATGACGTGGTCTAGAATTACAATTTAGGCCTATTCCAAATTATAGAACCACAATTCACTAAGTCAAAATTCAACCCTGAAAGGAGCTGTTTCTTAAGAAAAGTTTCTTCCTCTTCACTTGTATTAAATTCTGCATTCATTGTATTCCAAATTAGCAGTAATAAAATGGCGTATGGCTTTTGGTGCCGGGAGTGTCCGAGGACAATTTCGGCTCGCCAGTTGCAGGTCTTTTGATTTGGCTCCCGTAGGAGACCTGCGCGTCGTGATGAGGATGAAATTATGAAGACGACACATACACCCAGCCCCCGTCCAGCGGAATTAACCAGCTGTGGTTAAAATTTCCGACCCTGCCGGGAATCGAACCCGGGACCCCTGTGGCCAAATGCCAGCACGCTAAACATTTAGCCGTGGCGCCGGACAAATTAGCAGTGAAGAGGGGGTTTCTCCTCTAACTTGGAGGAAAAGTTTGCCTCCAAGTCAGATAGATTTTTCCGCCGTCAGTGTAGTGAATTAAGATTTTTCGACTCATCGAGTACTCCTAGGGAACAGATTAGTAAAAGGGCATATTTTTTGCCCTGGGACTCTCCACTATTCGACCCCCCCCCCCCTCCGGCTGAAAAAAGACGAAGAGTTTTCACGGATCACGGCTGTCTGCGGCTTTGTCATTCCAGCTCTAGAACTTTGGACTGTTAGATCGACAGCGTAGTACTGTTCGTTAAAAGTGAGAATGTGTTATTTCATTTGATCGAGTATTTCATATGAAAAAGCTTTGCTTCAAATTGCGCCATTCCTACTAACGTCATTGTAATGACCTATGTTCATTTCAGTTGAGAAAACCACTAAGACAGTCTTTGTCATGATGTAAAAAGGCAGGTGGAGAGTGAGTGTCTGTCATTATAATGAAAATTCCCCAATCTGATTGTGACTGATGGTAGGCAAGCTGGTCTACCATTATAATGTAAATTCCCTAACCCAGTCATCATATGAGAAAAGACGTTTGGTGACTTGATCGTCGCGTTTGTAGGGTAAAGTTAAGTGCTATGCATTTCAATACAATCTTGCTCACAACGTGTACACTACCTAACCTAGAATTATGTATACAATGTAGAATTCCGTAGCGAAGCACGGGTACATCAGCTAGTAAATAAATATAAGTATATGGACTTCATTTCTGCACTTAACATTTTGCAACGGTGATATTTTCCCAACAATATATAGAGTACTGAAACTGTTTGCTGTCTTACTAGTAACCACTTTCACACCAGAACGCTCTTTTCCATCCCTGAAATATTTAAAAGCTTATTTGCAGAATATGACTGCACAGGAAAGATTGAATGAGCTCCTTTGTATATACACAAAGCAAAACATGTGACCGTAGGAAATTAATCCATGAGCTGACCAAAAAGCCCAGGAGATGGTCTGCTATTGTAATCATCAACATGAATACAAATGTGTCTAAATTAAATAATAGTGTTTTTTGAAAGTTTTAATTTCACAATATGCATCAAATATTATTTCTTAGAAGTCATTATATTTTAATACTTAATAATAATTTCTGCGTACGCCCCTGAGCCAGTCGTCCGATGTTAACAGAAATGTCAAAACGTGCCATAGTTTTGTTTTCATCCCAAAACCAAAATAGCTCCAATATTATCGCACTTCTCAATTCTAGCCTAAAAGGCGATGCAAAAAATGCAAACTCGTGTCCTCATCCCGAGGTGGTGCAGCTCTTTTCAGGCACACCCCCATGGGAGGTGAGCTGCGTGTACCATTTCAACCACATACCAGCCCTCCTGCCATTCCTAAATCTGGCAGTACCGGGAATCGAACCCGGGCCCCCGAAGACGGCAGCTAAAAATAATAACCGTTACGCTACGGAGGCGGACCCTAAAAGGCGATGATCACTAACAAATCCTGTATATACTCCTGCGTTATTTTACCAGGACACACGCTTACAAGTCTCTGTTCGAGACAGTACAGTAGTCTACTTCTTCAAATGCAGGACAACATAATAGCAGGCCCATCGCACTCTTAGGACCTTGGTGAAGTAATAGTCCTACCTCCTTTTGCACTGTAACGCTTCGATGCCAAACGATGAGAAAAGTGAGTCCTATTGTGATTCTGCCTCTGACCTTGCGAAGAAAACAGCACGTGTGAAACATTTCTCACATACGACACGACACTCATTTGAAAAGTAGGTTTCCTTTCTTTACTCAAGGTCACATGTCTACTTGATAAGACAGAAAATATCCGCCTCTGGGGTTAGTGTGATTAGGTGCCACCCCCGGAGGCCCGGGTTCTATTTCTGGCTCTGCCACGAAATTTGAAAAGTGGTACGAGGACTGGAATGGGGTCCACTCAGCCTCGGGAGATCAACTGAGTAGAGAAGGCTCGCTTCCCTCCTCAGCCATCCTCAAAGTGGTTTTCTGTGGTTTGGCACTTTTCCTCCAGGAAAATGCCGGGATTGTACCTAACTTAAGACCACGGCTGCTTCCTTCCCTCTTCCTTCTCTATCCCTTCCCATCCCCCAACAAGGTCCCTGTTCAGCATAACAGGCGAGGTGCTGGTCCTCTTTCCCAGTTGTATCCCCGACCCAAAGTCTCAAGCTCCAGGACACTGTTCTTGAGGCGATAGAGGGCCTTCGTTGAGTCTGAGGGAGAAAGCAACCAGGAGGATAAACGGATTAAGAAGACAGGAAATCCTGCCTTAGTTTTCCAAGGTGTAGGCCTATGTGTCGCATATTTGCGTGACTTTCTACACCACACCTGCGTGCATTGAATCCAGGAGGGCCTAACTATTTAAAATTATTGTATTATTTGCTCTACCCTCAGAATGGAAACGAATGAACACAAGCCTGCAGAAATACATGAAGAGGATCATCATATCTACAACTGCATAATCCCGCACTACCAATAAAAATATAAATTAACATCTACTGAAATCATAGGCTTAATAATTGATGCTAGATGGCAGTACTAACGAGGTTTGTCAATTTCTGTCTCAGACACACTTTGATTGATGAAATGTGTCTTCGTGCTGTGAAAGGTTCTCCTATGTACTACTACTACCACCAACAAACCGGGCGAGTTGGGCGTGCGGATAGGTTTGCGCAGCTGTGAACTTGCATCCGGCAGATAGTGGGTTCGAACCCCACTGTTTTCCGAGGTTTCCCATTTTAATACCAGGTAAATGCTCGGGCTGTACCACGGCCGCTTCCTTCCCACTCCTAGCCCTCATCTATCCCATCGTCGCTATAAGACCTATCTGTGTAGGTACGACGTAAAGCGAATAGTAAAAACTACTACCAACAAAGCTTTCATTCCGTACCCTAGGGCTGGGAGTGGGAAGGAAGCGACTGTGGTTTTAGTTAAGTACAGCCCACGGAATTCCATCTTTAGGGTTGCAGACAATGGGGTTCGAACCCACTATCTTCCAAATGCAAGGTGATTAGCTATGTGAGGCGGTAGAGGTGGGATCCCTCTTTGAGTCCGAGGGAAAAACCAGACTTGGAGGGTAAACAGATTAAGAAAGAAATAATAATGTTACAAGTTAAGTTTTTGTTTTGCTGGTGTTAGTAATTGAATAACAGTGGTCTCGGTCTCTTCTAATCTTTAAAGATATATTATAAGGATGTTAATATTACTGTTAAAATTAGAGTGTAAGGATTGGTAAGCTTGCATCAGTCGAAATAGGGTGTTAAGGTTTATTATAACAGAATATTATTGAATATATCTTAGGATTTGTGGTAAAGATGTTAGCCAATTCTCTACAACGTGACACTTGTAAGGAAGCTGTTGTACAAAAAGAAAATCCTTAACCGGGCTGAGTGGAAAATATTCCGGCACCTCGGCATCTCCGAAAACCGTAAAAGTAATTAGTGGGTCGTAAAACAAATAACACTAAACGTTATTATTAGAAAATCCTTATCCATTCATTTCTTTCCCGAGTAGAGGTAATCGGTATGTTCCTACGAACGATGTTCACGTGTGCAAATTTACTGAGATGTATTTCGGAGAGAATGGTTTAAGCTCAGTCATGAAAACCAATGGAAGTCACCGCTGCCTCTGTGGATCAGTCGGATCCCAAGATAGCTGGTGCAAATCCGGCAGAAGTAGTCGGATTTTTGAAGGGCGGAAAAAAAGTACATTTGACACTCCATGTCGTACGATGTCAGCATGTAACAAGATCTCTGGTGACACATTTGGTGTTTAGCTGACAAAATTAATTACATCTCAGCCATAGTAGCCCAAGAGAGTTTCTGTTTACTCGGTCTGCCATCTAGTAGGCCTAGAGTAAAACGGAACGTCGAAATTGACGAGCAGGCAGACAGATGGCGTCAAATTGAAATGTCTGCACACGGTAGCTGAGGCCATACGATTATTATTATTATTATTATTATTATTATTATTATTATTATTATTATTATTATTATTATTATTACAGCTCAGTTGTATCTAATATTTTTTAAAGTTAAAGCTCACATACTTTAGACCTAAACTCAAAGGACACGAACGTTTATCGCCTTATTAGTGTCATTTCATAACTGTACCTGAAAATACGTGGGAGAGCCCGTCCGGTGGCCATGTTCGTTAAGACGTTGAGGTTTAAACGGTCTGAGATCGTGGTTAGCCCGTTCGAGTCCCGTTGATCGAAAAACATTCCACCATCAGACTTTTTTTTTTTTTTTTTTTTTTTACAAGTTGCTTTACGTCGCAGCGACTCAGATAGGTCTTATGGGGACGATGGGACAGGAAAGGGCTAGGAATAGGAAAGAAGCGACCATGGCCTTAATTAGGTACAGCCCCGGCATTTGCCTGGTGTATAAAATGGGAAACCACGGAAATCCATCTTCAGGGCTGCCCACAATGGGGTTCGAACCCGCTATCTCCCGAATAATGGATATTGGCCGCACTTAAGCGACTGCAGCTACCGAGCTCCGTTATCAGAATGTTGGCCGGCAAGGTAGGAGAGGTGGTGGTATACAATTTCTAATCACTAAATTGCGTGACAAAAGCTTGGATTAAATTCCATTTTTTTTTTGCTAAGGGCTTTACGTCGCGCCGACACAGATAGGTCTTATGGCGACGATGGGATAGGAAAGGCCTAGGAGTTGGAAGGAAGCGGCCGTGGCCATTAAGGTACAGCCCCAGCATTTGCCTGGTGTGAAAATGGGAAACCACGGAAAACCATTTTCAGGGCTGCCGATAGTGGGATTCGAACCTACTATCTCCCGGATGCAAGCTCACAGCCGCGCGCCTCTACGCGCACGGCCAACTCGCCCGGTGATTTAAATTCCAAACCTCTCCGCAATACTCATATGGAGTGAGGGCATATGACGCTGTTAATGGTGATTTCCGTCGGGTGGGACGTTAAGCCTTGAGCAAACCCATTTGTGCTATTCGAGTAGGCTATGTACCGGCACCGGGTTTCACCGTTTCCCTTCCTAGTATCATATATCACGTGATTCATTTCATCTCATTAACTCCTCTGATGAGGTTGACGTCAGGAAGGGCATCCGGTCATAAAAACTCTCCTCTCGCCTCATACCCTATCCCGTAGAGAAACGGACAAGGATTGTACAAACAAACCTGAAAATACGTGTGAATCATGCTGAATGAGAGTTGAACGGAAACAGATTTGACCAAAGATCGGTCTAAAACAGGTTAGTTATTTTTAAGCATTCGTAAGTTGATGTACCAGTCTTTCTATTTTTAACAGTAAAATGAAGGATCTAATAGGTCTAATTAATCAACGTTATTGTTATTATTTCTATGTGCTTTGAATTATTTTTATTATCTACTGTCCGATACTCCCGTTTCGGCTACTATTCTACATTATAAATAAAAATCGGGGTAGTGAAGTAAGATGGCGCGGCCGCATGCTTGCGGCTTCAGAATCCTGCTCCTCAATGTCAGTCTAAATCTATAACTCTGGGTGGACATTACCTCCTACCAGATTCCGGTATTGTTCTTCGGCGAGGGACGATGGTAAATGTACTAGGGGTCCCATTTGACCCCATGTAAACAGTCCCCATACGAGAATAGCACCACTACTAGCCTGAACCGAATCTACTAGCAAGAGAGATCCATAGTCTAATGTGCCTGGCAACGTATTCGTACGTTACCCTGCCGTCGGCATGTACCATCTGGTATCTCAACTCATCTGTCCAGGCGATCTTTTATCATGCTTTGGCGTTGTTTCTTTTCCCATGTCAGGGCGAGTGTTGTGACGTTCAGTGAGTAGATATACTCTAGCTTCTATACCCCATTGCGAGGAGATGGTTCTGGATTGTATGGATGGTATTGCTGCTTATACTTCGGTGTTGTCCAGCATAGAATTTGCAAGTTATCTGCTGCACTGTGGTCCATTTATCGTCTCTATCATCCGAGTAAAATGATGGTGACAGGTCGGCGGATGCAGAGTAGGTTTCGGCCTACAGGTGGCCGTAGCTGGTCCGTGGTCCGACACCTCTGCATTCAAACCGACCAACCGAGCAGAGGAGCGGTGGCCACGGCTCTACGCCTCTGTATTTGGGAAACGGAGAGGGGTTGGTCCCCACCGTCGGCTGTCCTAAGAATGGTTTTCCATTCTCTTGCACTAAGGCGAATCCCGGGACAGTTCCTAGTATAGGCCACGGCCGCCAACCCCATCACCTTCACGGCTCCAAATCTCCCTCGCCACAAAGAGGGCGTTACTCTCTATGAGGCCGCCGTACCCGTCCAGGGTACGGAATGGAAACTTTTGTAGTTAGCTTCATTATCACGTTATCCATGGCATTTGACCCTGGTGGCAGAATTTTTGCCTGAATCCATGTAGGCCTACTCATCGTATACTCTTGACATGTGTGATGTGGAAAGCCCAGTGCCTGAACGACTTCGGAAATGGAATTGCCAATACTTATGGCACGGAAATTCTGGTTGCGATTAAACGCGCTGAGATCTCGTGTTTTTCTCATCATGTGCTCAACTGTTACTCGTACAGCAAACGCCTGACGACATCGCAGTCAAGTCCTACGAAGAACCAGGCCCCGATTTCAAGTAGTTAGCGCCCTGGGGAAACATATTGCCCCCCCCCCCCCTCTTGCTCGTTTTTCTGTTCCCCTAAAAAATAATTGTTTACAAATTAAATATTACAGTTTTCAGGATTATGAGTTTTAAAACAGCACATTATGCAAATACAGTTAATTCTCATAATTAAACTTATCAAGCCAAATAAAGGTAACAGCCAAATAAGAATCTGGCTGTTTTTATTTTTATTTAAAAAGCCCTTGGTTCAGTTTGATAGTTTGTATGTAAGTAAATAATTTTAGGAATAAGACACATTTTCTTCATAAAATTTAAATATATAGATGAAATTCAGGTTTTAAAGAATAATTTAAAGGGCTTTATATAGGCTAATAAAATAATTGGAATAATTTGTGGAATGTAAAATTAATTTGAGTGTAATGAATTTAAAACGTAATTCACGCAGGCCATAATTACTCGATCCGCCAGGGGCCGCCCCTCAAAAACTGGCGCCCTGGGCAAATGCCCAGTCCGCCCATTTGTAAATCGGGGCCTGCGAAGAACTACTACATTTACCAGGCTGACCACAGCATCATTTTACCTAAACGGCAGCTATCTATTTCTAATTCAGTCTCATCAGTGTATGCCTTGGTTAAGCTCAAATCAAACAATGGATGTTGTCGCTTTGGAAATCTCTTCAACTGGAATTTTGCTTTTGATGTATTACTCTCCAGTGTCGATGTGATGGACAACTTCTGGTGCACCGACACGTGTACGATTTCTCAAGTAACTCTAATGTTTTTCAGTCTTCTACATAATAATAATAATAATAATAATAATAATTTCGTGTGGCTATTTCTAGCAGAGTGCATCCCTTGTAAGGCAGACCCTCCGATGAGGGTGGACAGCACCTGCCATGAAACTCGTGTCCTCATCCCGAAGTGATGCAGCTCTTTTCAGGCACACCCCCATTGGAGGTGAGCTGCATGTACCATTTCAACCACATAACAGCCCTCCTGCCATTCTTACATTTCTGGCAGTACCGGAAATCGAACCTGGGGTCCCGAGGACGGCAGCTAATAACACTAACTGTTACGTTACGGAGGCGGACAGTCTTCTAAAGAAATGGTATCAGAAAAGTAGGGGGTCCTTTATGGATCCTGATACTGTGCGGCAAATAGTATGGAATGTGCTTGACGACCGCAGTATGCTAGTTGAGTTAGCATTAACGCCTGCTTCCAGTGGTAAAGACCGAGCTCGATAGCTGCAGTCGCTTAAGTGCGGCCAGTATCCAGTATTCGGGAGATAGTAGGTTCGAATCCCACTGTCGGCAGCACTGAATATGAATTTCTGTGGTTTCCCATTTTCACACCAGGCAAATGCTGGAGCTGTACCTTAAGTAAGGCCACGGCCGCTTCCTTCCCACTCCTAGCCCTCTCCTGTATACCAGTATATATATTCATATTTTCCATGATCATCCAAGTAACTTAGATGTTGTTTAATTTACTTCTGAGGTGGTGGTGGTGGTGGTGGTGGTGGTGGTGGTTATTGTTTTAAGAGGAAGTACAACTGGGCAACCATCCTCTATATAACACTAATCAGAGAGAAAAAAATGGAAGGGGTCCGACACTTCGAGAAATGAAGATATCGGCCAAAGGAAGACAAGGATCACGAAGGGCGTGAAAATGAAAGACTCCTTAGCCCTCGCAAACCTAATAGCGTCGGGGTCGGAAAAGAACAAGAGTTGACCAAGGTAGGTTGGATAGGATAGATGAAAGTGAGGAGCCTAGCACAAGTAAGTGGAAGCAATGCCAGGACTCAGCTAAGGGCCCCGTGGTCGCCAACCCACGCTCCAAAGTTCAGAGCCATTTCATTTCAGGTCAGTACTTGATTTCTTCCGACCACGGCGGTATTAGGTCTGCGAGGCCTAGGAAGTCGGTCATTTTCCCACGAGTAATTGTATTTTCACATCAGGCCTACCGGTATCATATTGTTGCTAGTTATCAAGGTCCTTAAAACTTAACATTACTACACAGAGAGGTATCGTACCATACTTGACTATTCACTGTATTTATTATTATTATTATTATTATTATTATTATTATTATTATTATTATTATTATTTTGCTGTTTGTTTTACGTCGCACCGACACAGATAGGTCTTTGGCGACGATGGGATAGGAAAGGCCTAGGAATTGGAAGGAAGCGGCCGTGACCTTAATTAAGGTACAGCCCCGGCATTTGCCTGGTGTGAAAATGGGAAACCACGGAAAACCATTTTCAGGGCTGCCGACAGTGGGCCTCGAACCCACTATCTACCGATTACTGGGTACTGGCCGCACTTAAGCGACTGCAGCTATCGAGCTCGGTATTATTATTTATTGAAGAACCCACTGTTTCTCAGTCTGTTGAAACACAAAAATACTGTAACAAACCATAGGCCCTACCTGTAAAATAAAACAAAAATATGCCCATAGAGTACGGTACTGAATAACGTTCTTTTACCGCGGATAAAATATTGGTTACTGTTATATTGAATAAAATCATGATAGCAGTGTTCACAGAAGCAGACTAACAATATCGCTGTAGTTCAAATCCTACATCCAAATCAACTTCACGAACAGAACAGAACAAATCCTACATCCGATGAAGTATCGCACGGGCGACAGGATAGCCTTACATGGGTACCAGGGAGTACTCCCAAGTACTCTGTAGTGTATTTGTTACTCCTTGATGGGTGTATGTGTTCGAATGTTGGTCGCCCTGACAACAGCTGATGAAATAAAACATGCATGTCGGCTCGGCTTAGTGTGTTGCTGAGTGCTTCTCATCTTTTTTTTTGTAGGTTATCGAGGAGAGGACTCTTTTGTATAGACGTCACTATATAAAGTTTTCGTAATACTTTTTTGATTGAACGTCACGTTTTGAGGCACTTACAGTCTCTTTCGTAGTAAATCGAGTTCCTGTTTCGTGTGTGAGAGTTAACGCATTTCGATATTCTGTTGTTTTCCCCCTTCAATTTCGGATCGTGTGTAAACTTATAAAAGTTTTATTTTTGAAATCTGTGTAAGATTTGTGGGCATTTACAATGGATGAGGGATACATAGAAAATAATGAATTTTGCAACTACCGATCACCATTATCCACGCGATATGCGTCGAAAGAAATGCAGTATAATTTCAGTGAAAAGAAGAAATTCTCCACATGGCGCAAGTTATGGTTGTATCTCGCAAAAGCAGAAAAGGTAAATAAGTTATGAAAACAAGATAAATATGCATGTCATTTGATAGTTTTCAAGCGGGTCTGTTTGCATGTTCTCTTTCATTGATGCGAATTTTATTTTTAGGTTATAACTAATTTGCATTGTAGAAACTTTATTTACGTAGGGGCTTAAATTTCAATGTATTAATATTAATTTTAATATTAAATGTGCATCCTTGTGAAAATGCATTCCAGCGGCGATATTTTAATTTTCAATTCAAACACGATGCCAGTGTTCACTCTTATGCGGGGGCCTATATTGACCCAATATAACAACACTGTCACTGCTGTCTCCTGTGGATTCCTTTCATTGTCAGTAATATTTGAATCCATTCTGAAGTAGTGAAACATGTTATTTCTCAGGGGTGTGTCTGATATTGGTGGTTTAAGGGAAATTCTCAATCCAGAAATGTGGTATCGGTATGGAATTGTGTTTATCATCATGTTTTGTTAGGTTGACTAATGCCACAGAACTGAACCCCATGTTAGACATGTGTTCAGTGTTGTATAGGCCTATGACACACCGAGTGGTTCAGTTGATCAAATAATAAATTCAGCAGCTTTATTAAATTGATCAGTCTTGCATAAAAAGGAACTCCTATTAGGTCAAATTATGACTTATCAGTGTCTCCCTTATTTCTCTGTGTACCAACATTCTTTCTTCAAGAATTCTGCTAGTGCATGGATAATATACCCAAATTTTGCATAATTCTCAATGAAGAACAAACTGTGAGAATTCTCTGGCCATCTAGATTGAGGAGCACATTAAAAAGCAGGTGAGTGATAATCATCAGACTGTTTTCAAACACAAACAAACACACACACACACACACACACACACACACACACACACTTCTCTCTCTCTCTCACTTTCTCCTCACGGTGGACTCTTCATTTAGGCACAAGTTACTAGGAAGCAAAACAACATGAATACTTAGTGTGAACTCAAGAAAGAACGTTAACATTGTGCAGCACTAACTGCACTCGTGGAAGAGAAACAACCAGCTGATGCCTATTGGCTGACGATTTATAACTATTAGGTTCTTCGGTCTGTCAAAACTGTTTATGACTAAACAAATTTATAAATTACCTGAATAAAAAAATCTGTTGTTTCTTTTTCTGGTATAATTCTGTTATCTTATGGTTTCTTTTTTAGGTAGACCTAGATTATAAATTTTATTCATAAATTGGTTTCGACAGGCTGAAGAACCTAACAGTTATAAATGAACAGAGACGAAACTGAAAAGAAATGACTTGAAATGTTGAAATATTGGCTGACGATCACATGATACTAACTACTTCTTGTCATAGCGCAGCTAGTGTTCACCCGACTTCATACATGCTCCTTACTTTGATAGTAGTTGTCAGTCTATGACACGTTATGAAGTAATTCATTCATACACAGTCTCTTTTTATGCTTTTATTTTCACATCTTAAGATAAATAATGGCATGTACGGCTATGTAGCTGGATAGGAAATATGCTGAAGAATAAAATATATACCAGTATACTGGTACATATTTATATTTTCCATGATCATCCAAGTAACTTAGATGTTGTTTAATTTACTTCTGAGGTGGTGGTGGTGGTGGTGGTGGTGGTTATTGTTTTAAGAGGAAGTACAACTGGGCAACCATCCTCTATATAACACTAGTCAGAGAGAAAAAATGGAAGGGGTCCGACACTTCGAGAAATGAAGATATCGGCCAAAGGAAGACAAGGGCCACGAAGGGCGTGAAAATAAAAGACTCCCTAGCCCTCGCAAACCTAATAGCGTCGGGGTCGGAAAAGAACAAGAGTTGACCAAGGTAGGTCGGATAGGATAGATGAAAATGAGGAGCCTGGCACAAGTAAGTGGAAGCAATGCCAGGACTCAGCTAAGGACCCCGTGGTCGCCAACCCACGCTCCAAAGTTCAGAGCCCCTGGGGCCAATTTACTTCTGATTCTGAATTGTGGCTGTTCTAATATTCTGCTTATGATTTTTTGTGGCGAAATTTTTAACTAATTCTGCAAACATTTATGATTATGAACACAATTTATGAGATAGCTCTGGCATAATATTAAATTGCTGCATAAGCTTATTTCAATGTAACAGCAATGAATGTATTTTCTTTTTCCTAAACAAAATGTTCTGTAGTTCACTGCACCAAACCAATGGATCGCAGATTACTGAGAACTAGGGTAAATGTATCTGAATGTCTTTTCACACTTCTCACGAGTAAGGGCAGTTTGTTTTTGTGAAATCTGACTGGTGACCTCTGCTGTTGTGTGGTTTATTATTTACCAGAGAAGGTGCTTAATGTTTCCTTTTTGTACTATTTTATTTGTTTATCAGCATGATGTGCCTATCACTGCCAAGCTAGTAGACTATTATTGATTCACTCTCAGTCTAGGGGCACACTACCTAGCTAGGAGTGTCACACATTACGTCCTTTCTCTTGCTCATTGACTGGTTATTAGGTCTTATTGTCATAAGACATTGTTGATAGAACAAAAAAATATAAAATTATATTTTGATTAGTGTTGTTATGTAATTACTTTTTCTGTAACCCAATCTCCACTCAATTCATTGACTTGGAAGTAACTTCTAAATTCGAATGGTTGAACTACGCCGTGTCGATTTTCCGAAGATACAGGCAGAGGCCTCTACTAAAAGCACTGGTAGATCGTAATTATTACACTTCAAACAAATAACGCCATGGAAAATTTGTCAGATAAATCCACAGGAAATTTCTTTTTCACATATGAATAATGAAAGGTCAGCAAGAACCATGGACTGGCAACTGTTTATTAATCATATAACTTATTCCCAGCGACTAGTAGCTGTGAAGGCATACAGATTGTTCTGAATCACTTGCTGTAACAAAAACAATTTATTGATGATAAAAATTAGATTTTGATTCTGGTTATATACTTCTTTCTCCTAAAACCAGTACAAATTTCAGGAAAAAAAGTTACTTTAGGTCTTCCTGTAATCCACCAGATTTAATTATTTCAATTTGATGTTCTCTAAAGCTTATTGATGAGTTGGAAGCTTGGCCAATATATTTTTTTTTTTGCTAGGGGTTTTACGTCGCACCGACACAGATAGGTCTTATGGCGACGATAGGATAGGAAAGGCCTAGGAGTTGGAAGGAAGCGGCCGTGGCCTTAATTAAGGTACAGCCCCAGCATTTGCCTGGTGTGAAAATGGGAAACCACGGAAAACCTTCTTCAGGGCTGCCGATAGTGGGATTCGAACCTACTATCTCCCGGATGCAAGCTCACAGCCACGCGCCTCTACGCGCACGGTCAACTCGCTCGGTGGCCAATATATTTCTGGCATTCTTGCTATAATAAAATGAATGCTAAACCTTAAGAACCTATTAGCTAGGTTCCTGGATTCAGGTAGTAGAATGCTGGCTTTCTGAGTCCATGATGGTGATTTCAATCCCTGCTCAGTCTGGTGGTATTTGAAGGTGTTCAAGTAACTTACGATAGCTGTGAATCGGTAGATTTACCAGCACCTTGGTGACTCCAAAAACTGTAAATGTACTCATAGTTATTGGGATGTAAAACTGATTTTAATAACATTAACAAATTATGAAAGTTCTATTCAAAAACAATTTGTTTTAAGTAAATGAATAATAATATTAAACATTTGTTGTAAAGCATTTTGCAAAAAAATTCAAGGGAAGAGAGAACTGGTGCTAATGATACAGAGAAAAAGGAGCTAAATTTATTGGCCACATCCTACAACATTGTACCTTTATAACCAATCTCATGTAGAAGGGAAAATTACAGGGAAGAATAGCTGAGGATGACTGAGGAAAAAATTCCTTTAATACTGGTATAGAATCTTCATTATGAAATGAAATGAAATGAGGAGCTGAGGACAGAGAACATTGGTTGCTTACACAAGGCATTGCCATTAGACATTGATGATGATTTAATAATTAATGCACACATATTTTAAACTGTGTTGTTTAGTTCATGCTACAGGAATATTGTTAATTACATAAAATCTCCATGTGTGTGTGAGAAATTACATTTAGTAGGGGAATCTTGTTACATAAACCACAGTTCCTGTATCTCTCACTAGCTGTCATACATGTCTTAGAGAGGTCGCCATGTAGGTGGTTCATGTAAATGGAGTAAAGCAATCTGATTCATGGCTAGAGGGAAAGTTTGGTTACATGTTGCTGTTAAAAGCAATGCTTGATAAAAAGTAAAGCGGCACAGATCATCACTTTTCATCGACAGTACTGCTGTATGCTTGCGTTCTACCAGTGCCAAGTACCAATGGAATGACCTTGCCACAGACAGTAGTGAAGACTATTGTTGTGTTCCGTTCAGTATATAAACTCCACATGCCTCTCAGCGTCAGTATACCTCAGATCAATTAGCTGAAGTTCTATGTTGGACCAGTGTGTCGAATAAATTTAAAAGTAGTTATCAGAATCAGGGCAAGATGGAAAAGAAAGTCATTTAACTTAGCATATTCAGACAGGCTGCTGTATTTGGAGTGGTAACTCATGCAGCAGGCAGACGTTGGCTCACAGCTTGCTTTGGGACAGACAATTCATTCAAGTATCGGGACCAAAATCCTTTCTACTAATCTACAATAAAGTGTTTATGGCATGGAAGATCAAAATTTACTCTTCCTCCTCTCTTTGTTACAAAAAATTCTTTGGTAGGATTAGAAACAACAGCAGTAGGATGATGCAGGAAATGAATAAGAAATATAAATTTGTAAATATTTGTTATTATTCGTCATAAGATGAGTTTGTACAGTGCATGAGATTGGAAATTTTATTTTAACTTTTGTTCTGTAGCGTTTATTGATATTAATGGCGACGTTTGAGAATAAAATTTTAGATGTATCTCTATACTGCTATTTTACGCAGTGTTCTGTTCAGGCGTCTTCTCGTGATGTGCATGCATTTCTTTCTTACCTTAGACATGACCGATACACAAATACCAATTTTAAACATTTTTGATTGAAGTATAGACAAACATCTTAAGCCTATTTTATTTCTATATATTGAGGATCAGGACATAGGTCTAATGCTTTTATGCTGTAAATAATGTTAACTAGATCAGAGCAAATAAGCTGGTACAATAATAGTGAGGGCATTCACACCTAGTGACTGGTTATTAAAATAGTGTTAGGCCATTTTCATATTTCACTGCTGTGTACCAGTGTGGCTATCACAAATCCAGGTTATCATGGCTAAAATATTGGGTGGTTACATTGTGGTATGCACAGTTTTAAATTTTGTAAGATATGCATCATTGTACTAAACTGTCTTGACACAAGAAGGAAATTCTTCTCAGTCATTTTTTGTTTTGTTTTCACAGTATTTTTCTCAGTCTAAGGTGCAGATATTTTTGTGTCCATGATCATTTGAGAAGAAAATTATCTTTCTGTTCTTTTATTGTCTGTTATAAATACTGTATGCTATTTTTGTTAATCTTGAAATGTGAAATCAGTGACTTGAGTTCAAGTTTTGATTTGTTTCTTTTGCTAATGTACATTTTATTTAATTCTTTTACAATCTTCCACAAGTTGCTGTGGCTACTTCTGATGAACTGGAAACATTTGCTATCCACAAACTTGAACATTTAAATAACAGCATGTGCTTGTGCTGTTTGGAGGAAAAATTCCTATATTTGGTAGTGGTTATTGTTTGAAACCAAACCAAACCAAACTCCATGGTGCAACAGCCCCGAAGGGTCATGGCCTACCAAGGGACCGCTCCTCAGCCCAAATCTCTGCAGATTACGAGGTGTTGTGTGGTCAACATGATGAATCCTCCCGGCCATTATTCTTGGCTTTCTAGACCGGGGCCGCCATCTCACTGTCAGGTATCACGTAGGTTGAGTGGGCTTTGAACCAGCCCTCAGATCCAGGTAAAAATACTTGACCTAGCCAGGAATTGAACCTAAGGCCTCTGGGTAAGAGGCAGGCACGCAACCCCTACACCACGGGGCTGGCAGTGTTGTTTGAAAGGAAAGTACAAATAGGCAACCATCCTCTGAAAGATGCCATTGAAAGTACTACCATTATTTTGGAATCTGTGGTGTTGCAAACATGTAGATGAGAAATGGAGGAACGACATTCACAGTTAGTGACTAATTATTAAGATGGTGTTCGGCCCTTATCATATTTCACTGTGTATCAACTTCTAGTGTTGCTGCTACAAATCCTGGTTACCATGGCTAAAAGATTGGATCCTGTGTAACCATGCAAGTATTATTGGTATGTTGAACAGTCTGGTGGTCTTCACCACAGGTGTATAGGCCTATACTGGTAGTTGATGTATTGACCTTTAGTTGTGGATAGCAGGATGTAGGCCTACTTCTGACAAAATTGTGTCCAATTCATTCATAGCCTCTTTGGAGGTGGCTTGAATACTGCTCGTCTCTGAAGACTTCAGTCTTTTATTTTATTTTACTCTGGGCAAAATGACAAATTTATCAACCTCTCATGATGGCATGATATGAAAGACATGGAATATGAATTTTAACTTGAGAAGCGGAAGGGTTAGGAGGCACAGCAATGGTCTTTCGAACTGTCAGGTTCAGTTGAGAGCATTTGCAAAGGATTGTGGGACAAAGATGAAAGGAATCCAACACAACTGAAGCCTCTGATGGTTACCATAATCTGTGTGGTGTCCGGCTCCATGGCTAAATGGTTAGCTTGCCGGCCTTTGGTCACAGGGGTCCCGGGTTCGATTCCCGACAGGTTTGGGAATTTTAACCATAATTGGTTAATTCCCTTGGCACAGGGACTGGGTGTATGTGTCGTCTTCATCATCACTTCATCCTCATCACGACGCGCAGGTCGCCTACGGACGTCAAATAAAAAAACATCTGCACCTGGCGAGCCGAAGTCCTCGGACACATTCCAGCACTGAAAGCCATACGCCATTTCATTTCATCTGTGTGGTCTGTGAAAGTGTACGCCCTTTATGATTTCTTTGAAGTATTATAGCTTTACAACCTGTTCCTCACTGCCTCGGTTGTTATCGGATGGATCATTTCCTGTGATACTCTACGTGATGTTGATGCCAGATGAGCCATCAAGTTACCATATAGATCCTGGATAGTTTGCTTTGAGCCTCATAGCATATACTAATCTGCTTGTGGAATAATGCCAAACTATCATTGTAGGTGAATTCTCTGTTCTTTGTTGCAGAGCAGACAAGAAACAAAAATGTGATAGAGTAGTATACGGGTTTTGACCTCCCTACTTGAGAGTCTGACAAGTTTGCGAAAGTACATAAGTATGTGAGGAACATGATCGTAGTCCATAAAATTCATTAAAAAAAGGGAAACAATAATTACATTTCATTGAAATTATAGCTATGAGACCATAAGTCTGTGATTTAGAATGAAATGCTGAATTTTTAGAATAGAGCTATACGTATTTTCACTTACAGGAACCACTGACCATGTTGTTTATGTCATAGAAGATGTCAAGCTATTACAAAGGTAAGTTGAAACAGGTTTATGTTTAGTATTTTAAGATGTTATTGCTCTTCATTCTGGGATACGTTATGTTA
Source organism: Anabrus simplex (assembly GCF_040414725.1). Lineage (NCBI taxonomy): Eukaryota > Metazoa > Arthropoda > Insecta > Orthoptera > Tettigoniidae > Anabrus > Anabrus simplex. Next base: position 99,697,682 of record NC_090271.1, on the reverse strand, counting down.
TTTGCACCTTGGAGATAATTCTGTATACATATTTTGAGAGGAATTAAACCATATTATGATTGTAGGAATTCCTCCAAATGGTACTTCAAAATACTGGGAGAACCAAAAGTCTGACTAACTTGTAGGACCATAGAGGATGCTTTATGTAACAATGAAGTAGATGGTTCTTCTTTACAGAACAGGATAGCCGTTAGTGCTACAGGATACAAAATTAATATTCTTGAATCTTGAATTTTCAAGATACGTTTGAAGTGTGATACAGAATCGGCATGTTTCAGTCATTGACTGCTAAATTTGATTTGTTGGTTGTAGTTATATTTGTTGATTCATTAAAGAAGGGTATAAAACACCCAGTTTTCAAGTAATAATATACATACATGTAAATTGTACTCATGATCATTTGTTTGTTATGTCCTGTAAATTAGAAGTTGGGGCTGATGACCTCGAAGTTGGATGCTGTAAAACAAAAACGACAATAATCATCATCTCCTAGAAGTTAGTCAGAATGTTTTCTCTTCATCCTGTGTATCTGACATTGTTAATAAGAGGAGTTTGATGTTAAAACTTTCCGTAATATTTCTTAGTTTTTGAAAGGAATCGGTGGTGTTTTTAAACCCCTCAACTACGAAAAGTCCCTGGCCATATTATTAGAAGTATCTGGAAGATACAGAACTATTACTATTACTCTTAGATCACCGGGCGAGTTGGCCGTGCGCGTAGAGGCGCGCGGCTGTGAGCTTGCATCCGGGAGATAGTAGGTTCGAATCCCACTATCGGCAGCCCTGAAAATGGTTTTCCGTGGTTTCCCATTTTCACACCAGGCAAATGCTGGGGCTGTACCTTAAGGCCACGGCCGCTTCCTTCCAACTCCTAAGCCTTTCCTATCCCATCGTCGCCATAAGACCTATCTGTGTCGGTGCGACGTAAAGCCCCTAGCAAAAAAAAAAAACTCTTAGATCAGAAATGTTTACCTTTATCATCATTTCCCTGCAGCCAGATGCATGGGATCAGGACAAATGTATTTTCACTCTGCTCTACTTCTTTCTGCTATCCATCACCATGTTCCAGTTCAGGATTTGCTGCTTTAAGCTGGTTTTAATCAGGTCCATCTAAGTCATCTGAGAATTACCTGATCTTCCTTTTATTTAATTGTAGTTACATAGTCTGGGCATTCTTTCTTTTATATTCAATTAATATATCCAAACCATCTTGGTCTGTTTTTTGTAATTTGTAATTCTCTATTTGTTCTTCACAACTTCAGTCTCTTGCTCTTTCTCCTTACACCTTTCTCTACGGCATTTCTCATTCCTCAGCCCTTAATCTTCCCATTCACTGGATAAGCTGATCTAATAGTTCTCAAACCGAACAATTGGCTGTGTGGTTTGGGTCACGTAGCTATCAGCTTGCATTTGGGAGACAGTGCATTCGAACCCCACTGTCAGCTACCCTGAAGATACAGTAGTTTTCTATGGCTTCCCCATTTTCACACCAAGCAAATGTTGGGCCTATACCTTCAATAAGGCCACACTCGCTTCCTTCCCACTCCTAGCCCTTTCCTATCCCATCGTCGCCAGAAGACCTGTGTGTCAGTGCGACATAAAGCAAATTGTTAAATAAAAAAGTTCTCTAACTTCCTTATCCTTTCCCCAAATCACAATATCAGTTGGTATTAAATATTCAAAGTAAGTTTGCACTTTGCTCAAGTAGTGTTAGCCTTTTGTTTATTGTTGTTGGTAAATGACAGTGGAGCGAACAGGGGGCATCTCAAAGGACCAAGTAGAGTTATCACATGAGTTTTGGATTATCGATAGGACAGAATGAATAACAATTTGCTTGCATTTGGGTGATAGTGAGTTCAAACTCCACTGTCGGCAACCCTGAAGATTGTTTTCCCATTTTCATACCAGGTAAATGCTAGGGCTGTACCTTAATTAAGGCCATGTTCACGAAGGTCTGACCAACTGACTGATTAAGCAGTCGAAGATTTAATGTGCTGTTGAACCTGCTAACATAGCCAGATGACAGCACTGGACGTAAATAAGCAGTAGTTCTCAGCATGGCCAAGTGTAATAATATTTTGAACACGCAGTGTAACACGAAAGATGGCAGTCCATTTCCCTGCCTGTCTGTTTTCAATTAGGCTACACATCTTGGATTGTGACACAACAGCAGCAATCAAAGATAAGGGTAGGGTTTTCCACCTGTTCAGTACTACATTAAACAGCAGCAGCATGCAAAATACATGAATACCTTTATATTTAAAGAAAAATTCCCAATATCTTTCTGTACCAAACTTTCCCAAACTTTTGCACATGAAAAATACCTTTATAAATCACTAAATATTACAGGAATCATTCTCATACTCTTAATGCTTTTCCCATTTTATTTTGTAGCGGATATAAGCTCTATTGTTGATCTTCCTCTTCTGATCAAGCGTATAGTCTTGAAGTTGCATTTCTGCCCTTTTTCTCATTTTTACTTTTAGTATAATGTACCTATTTACTTCCATTTTAGAAAATGGGTTTTACAATTTCCTTCTTCTAGGATCTGTCTCTCTTTCCATTTTTACTTCTGATCAGATTGTATATCCACTGTTCTTCGAAAGGTTAAGATTCAGAATCTGCAACTAATTTTCTTTAAAAAAGTACTTTCTAAAACAATACACTTAATTTCTTTGAACTTAGGAGAACTGGCAAATACTACTGACAGGCAAATACTATTCGGTTATAGTGGTCATAATAATTTTCAAATACCAAAATTTTTTTTCATCGGATATGCTCTGCAATCAGAATTGTATGAATCTTTTGAATACTGTACTTCATTGAGCCACCTTTGGTGTCTTACCAGTATTTTAATTTGACTTGGCATACTGTTAATTACTTTTAATACATCTGTGGATGATTAGAACAAACTTGAATTATCTTTCCAATGAGAACTCTTGTGGTGATCATTTGCTTTCCCACTGCTCTCTTCACTAGCTTACAAACATATCAGATTTATACCGGGTGGTCCACCAGCCCCTTCACATTTACTACAGTTCTGAAAGATATCGGTCCCTCTCCCTAAACCGGGGTAATATAACGAGATGTGTGTTTATGGGCTAGAAGACAGCAGGAGTCGTGAGCACCACTATTAATTTATTATGGGTACCTCGAATGAACCTGTAAAACGAGTACAGATACGCACGACACATACTTTAAAACAGGAGGTGGATTCACAGACCTGGAGCGCGGTACTGTATAGGCTGGGAAATGGGCGCTGAAGGTCAAGTGTCGCAGTAGCTCACATGGCTAGCGCGCGGTAGGACGTGTGATAGTTGGCAGTGCTCGAGGATTAGAAGGTTCAAGTCCCATGCAAGTATTTTTTTTAAGCCAGTTGTCCGGGATGTGGCAAGGTTGTATACTTAATACCGGTATTTTTCACATATTGATTTGTTTATTTGGCCTTGAAAATGGCCATTGGTATGGAGCTGGGTTGATAGAGGCTGGGAAACATGTGACAGGATTTCAGTTATCCACGTCGTTTAACACAGCACCTGCTCGAACTGACGACCTCCGTAATCGATACAGAGCTGCGTGTTATGTTGTAAAGACTGTCTGGCCCATTGCAACATCTCTGGCGAAACGGATCGGCATGCCTCGGTGATGAGCTGTGTAAGGTGTCAAGGACTGGCTGGTTCCTGTGCATACACCAGTTGTTTTACATGGTCCCACAGAAAAAATCCAGGTGCATAAGATTGGGCAATCTGGCAGGCCAGGGGACAGGTCCTCCCCTTCCTATCCATTTATCAGGGTACGTCGCATAGAGATGGTTCCCGACAACCACCGCTGCGTGCCGTGGAGCTCCGTCATGTTGAAACCACATCCTACAGTGATCAAGGAATGGCACACGTTCTAAAAATGGTGGTAATTCATCTTGGAGAGACCACAGATGGTGTTGGCTGATCAGATGGCCCTCAAAGAAATGGGGACCGATGGGATGATCACCTATGATTCCACACCATCCATTCATGCCCCAATGTACCTGAAAAGCTGTTATCCACACTCCAGCAATGCATATTATGGTAATTAACAGTTCCATTGTTGTGGAATCTTGCTTCATCTGTAAATAAGAGAGTCGCTAGAAAAGCGGGATCACTGTCCACGTGCTGTAGGATTCATTGACAAAACGCCACCCAGGCATCAAAATCATGACCGTGGAGCTCCTGGTGTAAGTGCAGATGGTACGGGTGAAACCGGTGGGTATGCAATATCTGCATAACAGACGCTTGGCTGATGTTTGTCTCCTGTGCTTTTTTGCTAGGGGCTTTACGTCGCACCGACACAGATAGGTCTTATGGCGACGATGGGATAGGAAAGGCCTAGGAGTTGGAAGGAAGCGGCCGTGGCCTTAATTAAGGTACAGCCCCAGCATTTGCCTGGTGTGAAAATGGGAAACCACGGAAAACCATCTTCAGGGCTGCCGATAGTGGGATTCGAATCTATCTCCCGGATGCAAGCTCACAGCCGCGCGCCTCTACTGTCTCCTGTGCAATGGCCTGTGGGGTAGTATGAGGGTTATGCCGGATAGTGTCAAACACGACCTCTTCATTTCAGCAGACATCACAGGATGATCTTGAACAGGCCGTGTCCTTCCCAGGGATGCAGTATCCACAGGCGTTTTTCCACACTTCGAAATGTCATGCCCGTCGGTTGTCGTCTATTCAGGTAGCGTTCTTGGTACAGGCGTTGTGCCTGGTATGCATTCTGTCTAGCTTCTCCATAGATAAGTAACATATCCACATACTCGTCACTCGAATACATCTCAAGGCAGTGAATAAACTTTGTGTTGTTTATTGCTTCGAAGGTGGGGAGTTAGTGCAGCTACATACTTACCTGCCATTGTATGTTGTTATTGTTCCAATGGGACATACTTTGCTCTGCCTGTGTTCTAAGAAGCTTGGAACATGTACAATATAGCTAACTGGCCACAGACTATCATCTGCTCATCCTCGACCAACCCAGCACCATACCCAATGCAACGATACATATGGTCTTATACAGGGTCAGATAAACAAATGAGTCCTTGGAAGCTATCCAGTATGCAACCTTACCACATCCCAGGCAACTGGCTGTTAAAAAATATTCTTATATGGGATTCGAACCTCCTACCTCGAGCACTGTCCACTATCACATATCTCCCCGCCTGCTTGCCATGTGAGCTACTGCGACACTTGACCTACGGCGCCCACTACCCAGACTACACAGTACCGTGTTTCGGTCTGTGCGTCCACCTCTTGTTTAAAGCACGTGTTGTGCGTATCTGTACTCATTTTACGGGTTCATTCGAGGTACCCATAATGAATTAATAGTGGCGCTTACGATTCCTGCCGTCTTCTAGCCCGTAAACACACATCTTGTTATATTATCCCGGTTTAGAGAATGGGACCGATGTCTTTCAGAATTGTAGTAAATGTGAAGGGATGCATAAAACTGGATCGCAAGGTGCTAGTGGACCACCCGGTATATGGTAAATTACCTGTCCAGGACAGTAGAGTGGTATTTTCCATCTGCAAAAGAAAGCCTTTTACCGAACCCTTTTGGAGAGTATGACATGGTGCTCCATCTTATAGGCCTAAGTATTCTCCTTTTGGAAACCATTTTCTTAGTTTGGAATGCAGCCTCTTCCCCTGCACCTTCTTGTATCAATTCCACTTTGTTGTCGACCGAGCTCATATGAAATCCCCAGTACTTTCACTGCTGGTAACAAACCATATTGCAATTTTGGTGGAATAGTGCCAACACAGTAGGAGTGATACTTCTCACCAAGATATCTGTATGTCAACTGAAATTTGTTCACCAAATTTATGTACTTCCATCCATCATTTCTTCAAGCAATATTCAGATCTGAATGTAAAAATTATCAGCTAATTCCTCATCTGATTTAATTTTCATCTTGATTCATCTCACAAATAATTTGGAGAACATCCAGTCTCCAAGAAATCTCTTGAATAGAATAAGTTTTGATGTTGATTTTAACTTTTTTGGTCTTCTTTCCTGTACCCATTATTTTGTTACAGTTAGTGCTTTTATTAAAGGTAGACTGTTCGCAAATAGATTATTTATTTTTTATTATTATTATTCGTTTTGGCAGGCTGTGGACCACATTATTTCAGCTGTTTGCATCCTCGATGTTTAATTCTTTGCCAGTATTCCCGCATTCGCTTTCTGTCAGCCTCCTTTCTTTCATCAGTCCACTTCATGCCTGTTTTCAACTTCGGCTTTTCTTGGAGTCGCTGATATGCTCGAACTTTCTTCTGGAGAGGAACACGTTCCTGGATGTCTTCATGTGTGATCCCTATTTCTTGAAGGCCTTTTTCAACTTCGGTGAACCAGGGTCCCTTGGTTTTCTTGTTTACAAAGTAGGATAAGATCCAGTTGGTCAATCTCTGCAAGCTCGTAAAAATTAATCCTCCGTTTCCGAATGGTGTCTGTTATCCTTTCCACATGCAGGTACAGTTCATTTTTATGCCGTCTCCTGTACTCACTATTTTCTCTGATTTGTCCTAGGATCTTTCTCAGGATTTTTATTTCTTTGGCTTCTAGCTTTTCAAGTAAACACTTCCTGTTCAATACAAGGCATTCTGCTGCATAAAGGGCCTCTGGACGAATGACTGAACAATAATGTCTAAGCTTGGCCTTGATGGACACTGATCTTTTGTTGTAGATATTTCTAGTTAGTTGGTATGCCACTTCCATCTTGTTGATTCTAGATATGATTGCTAGTTTCTCACAGTTGTTAGGTGCTATCCACTTGCCTAAGTATTTAAACTTTACTGCTCATTTTATTTTCCCCTGTTCTAAAATTAACTCTCTAGGAGCTGGCTTGATATTCGTTATAAACTCTGTTCTTTCAAAGGAGATCTGGAAGCCAGCCTTTGCTGCTTGGGTTTTAAGTAGGTTGATTTGTTTTGCAGCGGTATGTAGGGAATCAGAGAATATCGCAAGATCATCTGCAAAAGCTAGACCATCTATCGTCAGTCCAGTTCTCTTGGATCATGTTTGAAGTCCTATCCCGACCTTTCCTTGGACATCTCTTTGCGCCATTCGCGAATTATTTTCTTCAGTACACAGTTGAAGATTAGAGGCAATAATCTGTCTCCCTGCCTTACACCTGTCTTGATTTCGAAGATGTCCAAAAATCTCTCCCCTGAATTTCACTCTAGAGGTTGTGTTGGTTAGAGTCTGTTGGATAATTGCTATCATTTTGTTGTCTAAACCCATCTCCTTTAGAATTTGGAGGAGTGCATATCGTTCTATAGAATCATGGGCTTTTTTTGAAGTCAACGAAAGTAACCACAAACTTCTTATTTCTGAGATTGTTTTCCGTGGTTTCCCATTTTTCACACCAGGCAAACGCTGGGGCTATACCTTAACGCCGCGGCCGCTTCCTTCCAACTCCTAGGCATTTCCTATCCCATCGTCGCCATAAGACCTATCTGTGTTCGTGTGGCATAAAAGAAATTGTAAAAAATAAAATCTATTGTTAGCTCTAATACGAACTACTTTCCCTCCTATTTGAATGTCTCTGTTGGTTTAGACTGTTTTCTCAAGCTATTTTCTAATACTGACTTTTACCGTGCAGCTGTGAGCTTGCATTCAGGAGATAGCATATTCGAACCCTACTGTCGGCAGCCCTCAAGATGGTGTTCTGTGGTTTCCCATTTTTTACACCAGGCAGATGCTGGGGTTGAACCTTAATTAAGGTCATGATAGCTTCCTTCCCTCTCTTAGCCCTTTCATATCCCTCCGCCATCATAAAACCTATCTCTGTCGGTGTGACGTAAACCAAATTTGTAACTATTAGGTTCTTCAGTCTGTCGACAGTAATTTTGAATAAATGAATTTATAAACTACCTCAGAAAGGAAATATATGGCAACAGAATTATACCTGAAAAAGAAACTAATTAATTCAACTTTTCCAGGTGTAATTCTGTTATCATATGTTTTCTTTTTCAGGTAGTTTATAAATTTATCTATTCAAAAATAGTTTTGGTAGACTGGAAAGAACCCCACTGATTTTTCTTCAGTACTGCTCCAATTTTTGAAGGATCAAGACTCACTGCAGAAATGGAGGGAAAAGTTACCATAAGTGAAGAAAAGCATGCTGTGGCATGTGCCAACAAGACGGTTGGTCAAACTGGCAGATTGCTACAAAATGAGAGATTTTGGATTTGGCATTCACTCTGCTTTGAAGCAAAGATAAGAGACATGCTCTCACAAAGATTGAGTATGTATTGGACGTTCTAAAATAACATCTTCTAAACCCATTGTTATCTTAAGAAAGCATAACAGAGGGCTTACAGCTGTGAACATCTGCGCTGAAATCAACAGAACTAGAGAACAGTCTGTGTCACTGCTGATTGTGAAATATCATTTGCGTTATACTGGGTTGTTTGGGCATATATCTGCCAAAAAAATGCTTCTCTTAACACACGGACATAAATCTCAGACACTTCAGTAGGCCAGACAACACAAGGATTGGACTATTGACCAGTGGAAAATGTATGCTGTGGATTGATATCAATGTTTGAGAAGTTAAGGTCGAATCATCACCAATATATCTGCCGTCGTCCAAGAGAAACCAACATGAAATATGGAGTTGGTAGCATTATAGTTTGGGTTGTTTCGGTAACAATAATGTGGGAGACATGGTGAGAGCGGAAGGTATCTTCAGGAAGGAACAGTACCGTCACATTCTGTTGAACTATGCAGTACCATCTTCAACTCAGCTTATTGGAAGAGGGCTTGTTCTGCAGTAGGACAACGACCTAAAACGCATGTCAATGTTGTGCAAGAAGTATGTAAGAAACAAAGAATAGTTCTACAAGTAATGACCTGGCCCCCTTAGTCACTTAATTTATCACGCATCAAGTGAACTCTTTGATTTTGATGGCATTTGGGCTGCCTGCATGTCACTTTCGACGTTCCCTTTTACTCTAACGGATAGCAGAGAATCAGATCTGATCGATGGCTGAATTTTGTCAGGTAAACATCGAATATGTCACCAGAAATTTTTTACTTGCCAACATCATATGACAAGGAGTGACTAATGGACTTTTTTCTGCCCTTCAAAAATCTGACTACCTCTGATGGGTTTGAACCCACAATCTTGGAATCTAGAGCTGACTTTTTAACATTGTTCCACAGAGGGAGGAGCTATTTCCTGTGGTATTTGAAGTATATAATGTAAGCTTACTGTGAGTGAGAAATGGAATGCTCTTTACAACGTTTTTGAAATCAATGTTTACTTGTTACAGTTTCTAATTTGTGTTTAATAAATATTTAATTTTTTAAGGGCATTATTGTGTAGGTTGTTGGTATTTACAATAATCAAACTCCTCTTTGACCATTGTCATAGTTAATTATGAATATTTGGGATGTGTTTGTGGTAAATTAGTAAAATTTTAAATTTAGTCATTGTAAAAAAAGTTATTAAGTATTGTATTTATTTGAACTAATTGTATAATTTTTATTACTATAAACCATTTAGAGATCAAGAAATCATCTACAAAGGGAGGACCTTGACCACTTTGAAGAACCCGACATTTCATGTTCAACATCTTCTTTGAATCAGCAACTGGATAAGAATCATACAAATCCTTCAACTAGAAATGCTTTCACAAAGGGATTATGGAGCTTGGAACGTGCTATGGATGAGGAATTGTATGGAGTCAAATTATGTGACACCAGTAGTATAGACCTAAAGTCTACTGCTGCATTGGAACCTTCAGTTTGCTGTCCTGGGAAAATGAGATTTTTATCTAACCTTAAGCAAGTTAATTGTATTGATAGTTTGTGTGATACCCTCCCATCTAATCGTTTTGGAGGATTAGCAACCAACATTTTTGAGGGTAATGTAAATTTTGTCAATGGTCTTCGTGACTACAATGAGAAGAAATATTTCTTGAAGCAACACCCTTCTGTCCCTAGACTTAATCTATCTTTGAATGAAACTCAAATTAATGAAGGAATGGAAAATGTTTTTGCTAAGATTCATGAAGATCAGTTGATTAATATTTCAGGGAAGACTTTGTCTGATCTCATAGCAGATTTGAATATCAATTACGAGGATACCATGAATAATTATCAGTCATTTTGCAGTAAAATATTTGAAAATAAGAATGATATTTTCAATCCATTAATGAATTTCTCTGAGAATAAATTGTTTGATCAGAAAGGAAAAGCAAATGTCAGTGTGACAAATGCTGGATTAGGCTATAACAAACAAGAGCACGTACTTGGAAATTCCTGTGCAACCACACAATCTGAATCTTTAAAGAGATTCAGTCGTGCCCCTGGTACACCGGTCATGACTTCAAACTCAGGAACTACTTATATACCTAGTGGGTATGAAGACTCTTCTCTTAGACTCTTGAATCGGTATCAGAGGATGTTCTTTGCCTAACTAGCTGTCTGCACAAGTTATACCTAATATTTTAAATTAAAAAGGAATTCCGTTCTGATTGAGTATGTATTGTAGGGCAGCATAATCCATCAAGATGTTGAGGGTATATTTCCTTTTATGTGTAAAATCCTATACTTCATCAGTGTTGGGCCGTTGTTGAGTAATTTACATTTTTGATACAGTGGTTCTAACTTGATATCATCTTTTCACTCAATCATTACTAATTTGAATTTTGTGAAATACAGCAGAACATGGGTCTTCCTTTTCCATATCAAGTGATCTAGCATGGTGACCTCCATGTGTGTAAATCTTCAAAATAATATTTTATATTAGAATTTTTGGTAGATTTTTAAAACTGCACAGAATTCTAGTTACATTGATTAATTTACAAGTAACATATTTTATTATAATGTTAAAATGTAATATGATATCCAAACTGATATTTTTCCATTAGATATCTGTGATGTTTTATGGACCATAAACATTTTTGAAATAGTACAGTTACAGTATATAAGCATTTTCCCCTTAATAATATGTCAAAGAGACTTATAAATTGTGTCTTCACAGTCCAGAGTATGTTGAGGAGTTTTTTTCAAGTGAGTTGACTCCTAAGCATTATCAATCAGAAATAACTTGATCACGTAGCAACAGTGGGCAGTTGATTTAATTGTTCATCATAAGACCACACTGTACTGTTTATTCCCTGTAATTTCAATTTAAATGAAGATAGTTTTGAGAAATACTACGCAAATTGTGTTTAAAGCAATTTTCCACTACCTATTATGGTTTTGGAATACTCATGCTCCAATTAAATTGCTTGTGCAGAAAGAAATACTTTACACCTATATTGTGTAAATGTCAATCTTCAGATATTGCAATTTTAATATTTAGTGAAAACTTGTTCTGGAAAAGGAGGATTGAGCTTGAATAATTTGTGACCCTACTCTACGAGTTAGTTCAAGCTATTTGAGTAACAGAATTGTCATAAAATCATGTCATTGCTAACTCTTAACACATTATTTATATTCTTGGGTTTCTTTCACATCTCTTTTGGCAGTCATGGCCTACTTGAAGTGAATCTTAATTATTATATACTAAATTTCAAAATGATATTTTGCATTTTTATGTTACAAGATAATTTTTTTACTTCAGTAACAATATAAATTGTAATTCCTAATACAGTATATAAATTCTTACCAAGGATGTTGGAAAAACTGAACTTCAGAGCGATCATATGATTGAAGATCTTACAGAATCTTAAATAACGTAATCAAACCCAGAATCATTTTGTGATTGGGTTTACTGGAAAAGTTTGCCTTTTTTCTAATTATTAACAAATCAGTGAACATATTCATATGTGGAATTCCTCATGAAGAAAAGGATTTATAAAGATAATTGCTACTTCCTCCTTTAAACCAATTTAGATGTGGATGTATGATAGATTGAATGAATTTTGGAGCATTCTTAATCACAGTTAATCTTTGGAGATTAGGAGGTGAATAGATTTTATTTAATTTTTTTCAGAAAAATTAAATAACTATTTCTTGGTCTTCGAAAACATGGGTAGTCTACCCAATTACTGTATTTCACGAGTTAGTGATGAAATTAGTGTAAATTCTTTTTAATTTCCAGGAAAGGAAACAAGTATGGTGTTGCATTTATATTATCTACATTTTTAAATTTATATTTAGTATAGACAGTGTTTATAGTACATATATAAGAATATGGATTTGAGAACAAAAGGCAGATATATTCTGGAAAGGATTCAATTGATATAATGTATTTTAGGTCAGTAATTTTATTACTCTTAGATATTGTTTCAATATTTAACATTCTTGAATGAAATATTTTGAAAGTTGTTGTATTAGAACTTCATAAATTTTTACTGATCATAATCAATTTTCTTTTTATAAATATAGTGTTGTGTGGATACTTTTCAGGTTTTTAAAATGTGTTTAATGAATTTAAAATACCAAACACTTTGAATTACTGTCATGATAGCCTGTTAGCTGCTTTAATGAATTTTTGTTCTGAATTATATTCTGTAATTACATATTCTAGAATAATGTATTAATGGATTCTTTTAAGAAATTGATGAACAGTTACAGTCACATGTTTCTGTAGAAGGCCAGTTCCTATAAATTTTAATCATTCTTTTTATTTAGTTATAAGTTTAAATATTTTTGGTTAAGCAGTAGAGAAATACTTACGTAGCTAACTTGCTTGAGATTTTGTAATATATGCATTTATTTTTTTTCTAGTTGAATGAATTTCACCTGATACTAGATTATGAGGTAATGCTAATTGCAACAGTGGCATTACAGTCTAGAGTGAATCATTTCAAAATTGATGATTTTTAGTGTAGTTAAATGATTTGATTTGAAAGCTTGTTTATATGAAATTTAATTCTTAGACACAAATAAAGTGCATGTTTCACGAGAATAATTAGCTCTCTGTGATGATCACTTTCTGTCCTATTTTCCTTGCAGAAAGAACTTCTCTACCTCTCATTTCATATACTGTATAGCACCTACCATTCATCTTAGGGGAGATGTAAGCAAAATGACACTACTAAAATTTATATTTTTTTCTTCAGCTATTGTTACACCTAGAAAACTGAAACTTGGCAACAAAAAACAGTATACTGAAAAGAATCCTACCAATTTTTTTTCAGTGCCATGACTTATCAAACATTATTAAATAAATTAAATTCAAAATTTTGAAAAAAATTAATTTTGAACTTTTTTCTGGGATACCGCTGGCAATAGACAGCTGAAATTTAGTGTAGCTTTATTCAATATATGCACAAACAAATGGTTAGTAGGAAATTGTTTTAAGTGAAGTAGTTTGAAAAATGTGGCACTTACAATTTTCATAACATTTTTTTGGCCTTTGTGAACATTTCCATGACTGTAAAATAGGTACCCCTTAATTTATCAAAATATTCTTCCACTGAAACCTTTATTGAACTTAGATGTGCATCTGTACAAACTTTTAAGTTAAAATATCTGATAGTTTTTGAGAAAAAGGTACATGAATATGAAAAAAAAAAATTCTAGGAAAAATGTGTTTAAAGTTGGACACACCACACTTGGAGTACTCCACTAAAATTTACTACATGCGTATTCTGAGTCACCTTCTTCAAGTTGTGGTTTCTTCCTCTTTGATGCCCTCATTTGCTGAAGCATATCTAGATATAGTTTCCCTGCTCTATTTGCATCAGCAACGCGTTTGTCATCAATGTCTTTTAAAATCCTCAACGTGAATTCGCCTGGAGAGAAACCAAGGTTGCACATTGTCAACTCACTCAGAATTGTCATTATTAAAAATATCTCCTGCATCAGAAGCTACAATCTGTTTAACCTTTCCTGATATAAATGTGGGTTTTGAACATCTTTCCCAATAAGATTGTTCAGACTCTCATTTTGATTTTGCGTCCTTCCTTCAGCAAGCCAGGGTGGCCTAAGACTCTAAATATAGGCTTAATTTCATTAATCACAGCTGCAGGAAGGTTATTTTTATGTTCAAATGGTTCTTCATTAATTCGTGCTTTTTAAAATATTATTTTTATAATTGCTGTTGGTGGTGTGGTTTTCACTGGGGGGATGTTTCCAGAATTGTTGCCTGTAAATTCATCCATTTTTGGCGAAGTAAGATTCATAACCTCATTTGCAAAACACATCTTGTTTGATACTTGGGACTCCTTTTTTCTGTTTTTTAAAATCCTAGATGATCTCATATTTGATTAACTTGAATATGCAGATAGCAAAAGACTTTAGTTTATATGTATTTTACTTGAAGTTTTCATGGAAACTGTCTCAACGATAACAAATCACATAAGAACAAACATATACAGGATTCTAGGTCTTGCCTACAAGAATATGCAAAAAATGTAACTGTTCTTGAAACTACCTGCAAGAAATGGGAACAAAACTTACAAGCAGGCAACTACTCTTTGACAGGTGGATGTGGAAGAAACGCACGCACATTAATTTATTGTAATAAGGTTCCTAAGTTGTTGTTTTTTTTTTTTTTTTTTTTTTTTTGCCACAAAACTTTGGGAATATGTTTGAGACTCCACACTATCATAAAATAATGTTTTTAAAAATTGTATTTTCGAGTCCTATTTTGCCTACACCTCCCCTTAAAATGTTCAACATTTTGACCAACAGGCCATGTGATTATACCTACAAACCAACAGGGTTGCTTTATTGGTCAATGCATTTCTTTTAGGAAGACAACATTATATTCACTATTTATCTGATTTTTCTTCCCTCTCAGATTTATAGTTACTTTTATATGATACTAGCATGTACTCGCGGCTTCTCCCGCGTTTATTAATTCAACTGTTGATGTTTTTAAACCATTTATTCAAAAGCAAAACATGAAACATATTTATTAACACACATCGTTTTTACATAAATTGTTGAATTACATTATTTTTAGTTATCCTGTATTGTTACTTTCAATGCTTAAGATACCGGGTTGGTAGATGGTACACATTAAAACACTGTAAAAGACCACATTGTTTAAAACACAAACTAATTTTTCCTTATAGAGCTTCCGGATAAACTATAAATTAAGTGTTTTTCCATTTGGAGCTAAGATGTATAGTGTTTGCCTTTCCAACGTACAGTTGACCATGAGAGAAGCACGGTTTCCAAAGATC
The DNA here is from genome assembly GCF_040414725.1 of Anabrus simplex. Taxonomy (NCBI): domain Eukaryota; kingdom Metazoa; phylum Arthropoda; class Insecta; order Orthoptera; family Tettigoniidae; genus Anabrus; species Anabrus simplex. Next base: position 99,682,567 of record NC_090271.1, on the reverse strand, counting down.
CAGTCCTACAACTTTAAGCGATTGTCCTTGTGCCTTGTTGATGCACATAGCGAAACCCAAACAAACGCGAAACTGCAGACGTCTAAATAAGGGTATATCCGAAGGAATGGATGCTACTTCATCCCGGCATGTCCAGCCAAGATGGTGGCTTCAGTAATATTCGGCATCAGTTTCTTGACCGAAAGTCCTGTCCCATAGTTGGAACGATAAAAATACCGGTAATAAAATAATTAATGAAGACCTGTATAAAGACTCGTATAAGAATAAGCCTCTATTAACAATTTCAGATCTCTGTTTGCCATAGATTTGACTGGGCATCGCTGCTTGTTGATGACGTTTACAGCTTCATTTATCTGAGCAAGAATGCTCTTTGACACAGTCATGCCTGAAAATTTTAAATGAATGAAGTGAGTATCGGGTAAATATTGAGCCTTACCCTTGCATGCAATTCGAAGTGTTCATTTTCAGCGTCGTTGCAACTAAGAGATAAATGAGTGAAATGAATATCGGGTAAATATGAAATAAATAATTGAACTGATATAAAATAATGAAGGCAGGTCTGTATAAACATTCATCTAAGAAACGCCTCTGTAAACAACTTCAGGTCTTCTGCTAGCTGGTCATCGCACACATACACACAAACAGTTCCGGATACTACATACTGAACATACTACTCTTTCTGTTCCATAGCGTACGATGACGAAGCTGTCGGAGACCGAAAATGGCTCCCTACGCCATGGACTTAAAAATGGCTTTTTGACTTGTGTTCTCTACATATCTTATGTACGTTGCCTACCGACAGTGAATCTATGCATTTAATCCTGGTGACAGTACGTTGGATTGTAATATCCCAACACAAGTTTTCGACGGTTTTCCGTTCATAACTCACCAACAGAAAGTAGAAATTAAAAATCCGGCTTCGAGGTGCTTTCGGACTTTTTTCTACTACCTATGTTAAACATTTCACATCTTTGCGTGCTGTGGATTTGGCTGGGCATCACACGCGCACGCACACACACACACACACACACACACACATTTTTGTTATTATTCAATTAATCAACATTGATCTGCATTTAGGGCAGTTGTCCAAGTGGCATACTTCTTATCTGTTGTTTTCCTAGCTTTTTCTTCAATATTATTATTATTATTATTATTATTATTATTATAGATTCAAAGTTATCTGAAATATCCGCTCATGTGAAAAGCTTTTGGTTACTCAAAGGAAGTCGATATCCTCAGCGAAGTACTAATGTAGTACTAAGACGTACTAATGTAGGATCTTTTGTTTGAATGAGATTTTTAAGTGCACGGTTTCTCAGATATTTGTTGAAATACAGTACGTACTAAACTGACCCCACAAATCAAGTACTTCAAATGACTAGTCGCACAGTAAATGAGAGGCCGTCGTTGGTATTGATTATTGTTTAAGGGGCAGTACAGCTGGCAACCATCCCCTTCCACCTCGAATCAGAGGAGAAAAAGGAAGATATCTGCAAATGAAAGGCATGAACATAAGATTCCCCTAGTTCTCGAAAACTTTTCAGTCTGTCAAACACAGCGATTTGAATATAAATTATAATACTATAAACATACCTGTAAAAATGCACACTTATACAGTGAATGATATGTTTCGTTCTACAAGAACATCCTCAGGTTCTATCAAAATGCTTATATATGTACAGTATTGTTTACGTTGCGCAAACTTGTCACTAATAATAATAATAATAATAATAATCGTATGGCCTCAGCTACCATGTGCAGACATTTCAATTTGACGCCATCTGGCTGTCTGCTCGTCAATTTCGACGTTCCGTTTTACTCTAGGCCCACTAGATGGCAGACCGAGTAAATCGAAACTCTCATGGGCGTCTGTGTCTGAGATTTTAATAAATTTTGTCGGGTGAACACCAAACGTGTCACCAGAGATCTTTTACATGCCGACATCGTACGACATGGAGTGTCGAATAAACTTTTTTCCGCCCTTCAAATATCCGACTACCTCTGCCGGGTTTGAACCCGCTATATTGGGACCCGGAGGCCGACACTCTACCACTGATCCACAGAGGCAGCAAACTTGTCACTAATAGAGAGTTTAATGACAATATGAACCAGTATTGACAAAAAAATGAATTTAACAGTTACGAGTGTTAATATAACGAAGAAAAAAAAAGAAAAAAATATATTAAGCCGAGATAGACACAAAGACATCAAAAGGGAACGTACATTCCCTGAGTGACAGAACACTGCGCACCGAGGTCACTGGAATGCTAGCGGCTGGACACTGATGCTTAGAGGCATGATTTTTTCGCATAAACGATAAACGCGACAAAAAATATTTTGAAGCGATTTTGCGATATCTTTACGAATCATATGTTACTGGTTATGGAAATATGGGTATTATGTTCACGAATTAAAGCGATAAAGCCATTTAAAAGCGAAATTCAATTATATCGCGATGAACGCGATATTACAGCGAAATTTGAGTGAATAACGAACTTGACATTTTGTTCCAAGATTATGTATGAAAAGGAAAGGAAAGCGACAAAGATTCATCAACAGGAAAGAAATATCTTATCATTATTATCCTGGAAAATCTCTTTAAGACATGGCATCAAAGGAAAGGGGTTGGCTCGAGGCTTCTTGCCAAACGAAATGTTTGGAATGTTGTTCTTGTGGTTGTTGGTAATCGCACCCCAGCCCGTCTCCTCACGACACTGTGCAATCCTGGAATCCCTAATGATGTCTACAAGCAGCACAATTGACTGGTGTATTTCGGCTTCGTGGTCAGGTAAAATTAAGTGATCACAGACAGTAGTGAAGATGGGTGGCTCGACAAGTGTTACGGTGTCGTATCGAGTAGGAGAAAAAGGATACTGTCTCAAAACATTGTTTTAAAAACAAGGAACATTCAGAACGTAAATTTAGCACTCCAACAGTGAGACGGCAGGCAACAAGAGAACTATCATTAAATATGCAAAAGAAAGCTAAGAGTGAAAAAATATAATTTATTCACGGAACAGCGATGCTGCTCAAAGCCAACATCCCGCTGGAGAAGGTAGACGACCCTGCAGTCCGGAAATGGCTTCAAAAGTATGTAGCAGGTATGTACAGTCTATCAATTAAACCTCCACAATCAACGATCAGTGATAGTAATGAAACCTTTAATGATTAATTTTAGAATTTCATTAACGCGAAATTAAAGCGATACGGCAATATCTATTTCGCGAAATAACGCGAAAATTAGTATCCTTCACGCGAAATCGTTCAAAAATTAATGCGAAAAAATCATGCTGAAAAGTCACTGGACGCAGTCTTCCCGGTATGTTAGTCACGATGTATCACATTAGTCAGTTCTCGAATTGATGTAGAGCATAATAAATTAAACGGTTTATGTGGTCTCCTTCAAATCTGATAGTCTTTCTGGATGTTAAAAATCATCCATTGTCGCCTTCATATGTAAACCATTTTCTTGCTGTACTGTCCGTAACTTTCTCCCTGCGAATTGCACAGAATGATCTTATGGCCTCTGACGCCTTTACTCCCTGGTTGAACTCAAACATGAAGATTAACTTTTTTCATTTGAAACTTCAGTTCGTTAGTCCATGCCTTACTCAAAGAACTGAAGGCGTATTCACTAGCATAACATTGTAGTGAAAACATTACTTCCACAAAAAACTCTTAAAAAGTACCGTCGCCGTAGAAAACGAAGATACTATTGACTTATTCATCCGCCTGATAGAAGTGCTCCAAAGTCTGATTGTACAAAGAATGTTTGAGTAACGATCTCCCTGCATAACACATTCATTGAAAGTCCTAAATATTTGATTGCGTATTAGCTGTTTAACAATTGTATTTTACGTGATTAACTTTTTAAGTAGCACTGTTCAGCAAAAAAAAAAATAATTCTCGTTATAGAATTTAAATATCAGGATTAACTTCTTCTAAATATCAAGTTTTAGAGATGTCAGTTGTTGACACATTCATGTCGAAAATTTGGAGTTCTGGATGTACCAACAGAAGCATGTCTCACAGATCATGCAGGACAGCCTTGCATGTCAGGTATGTATTGTAGATAAAACTGTAGATGAGTTTCTTTCTACGCCGTCTTAAACTCGAGTTAAAACAGATCTTCATTAAGAATTTTCGTATATAATACTGAAAACTTGTTTCCTAACTACGTACCGGCATTTACATTGGGTGAGACAGAATGGGATATGACGTCACACCTAGCAATGAAGTAAACGAATTGCGTTACCAACCCGCGCACAAGAAATTCACAACTGCACTCTAAATACTCAAGTGAATGCAATCTGTAAAGAAAGAACTGTATTCAACTCACCTTAATGTAGGGGAGGATACACTACGCTTGTAGCTTAAAAAAACTCGTGCTTCCCCCTATGCTTGATCGTAGACCAATGGCCTAACCAATCCAGAACAATGGCTTTGTCACTAACCAATCCAGACCAATGGAGGTGTCACGCGGGGTACTATTTTTTTTTCAATCAATCAATCAATCAATCAATCACTATAGATCTGCATTTAGGGCAGTCGCCCAGGTGGCAGATTCCCTATCTGTTGTTTTCCTAGCCTTTTCTTAAATGATCGCAAAGAAATTGGAAAATTATTGAACATTTCCCTTGGTAAGTTATTCCAATCCCTAACTCCCCTTCCTATAAACGAACATTTGCCCCAATTTGTTCCCTTGAATTCCAACTTTATCTTCATATTGTGATCTTTCCTACTTTTAAAGACACCACTCAAACTTATTCGTCTACTGATGTCCTCCCACGCCATCTCCCCACTGACAGCTAGAGGCCTAGGGCCGCTTCGCGGCTTCTAACCTGAAGGCTTACGCCCCCAGACCCCCTTTGCTTGATCCAGACCAATGGCTTTGTCACCAACCTACCCTAACCAATCCAGACCAATGGAGGTGTCACGCGCGATACTAGAGGTCTAGGGCCGCTTCGCGGTTTCTAACCTGGGGGCTTACGCCCCTAGACCCCCATTGCTTGATCCAGACCAATGGCCTAACCTAGTCACGAGACAATGGCTTTGTCACGAGATTCGTAAATTCAAAAGTAGCGCCACTGCACTAGGACTAGTTCTTTATATGAACAGTTGGCAGCTCCGTCCACAGCACGATCAAGCAACACCTAGATAATAAGGCCTAACAGCGTGGTGACGTTACGCTAAAGAGGCGATGGCAATGCAGAGAAACGCGGAACATGGTTAAACACAGCCATGATTTTCATATCTTTTGCCAATGGAATAATTTATTTACTAACAAATAGCGTTTAAATTTTAAAGGATATTGAATGATACTGTCGTTATTACCATATTTTAGTGACTCTGCCATTAAAGATAAACAGCAAACAGTTGTAAAACACGACAGCATTTTGCAATGTTAACTTACTTAGGCCGAATTGCTAACAGCACAACAGGATGTTACAAACATATTTCAATTTAAATAGGCATTACATGGTCTTGAAAGAAAACTAGCACGTATAATAGTAGCATAGGCCTAACATCTAAACTGATGTAGCATCACTGGCAGTATTTGCACACGAGCCTACCATGTTTCCTCCCTTGAAGTTCATGTATGGTTTAATGATAATTTCACCTACCATCGATGTTACCAATTTGTCATTCTGTTCGAAACCTTGAACTTTATGTTTCATATTCCAGAAAGTATGTAAGTTTCTGTCTTAATATTGGACTACCATTCAGACTGGAGCCTACTCTTTTAAAAGTATTGACATGTGGCAACGTTAAATTGCTATGTCTCATAAATTTGTAAAAATCGCACGGCGCAACTGCCCGGAAGGTCTTGGCCTTGGTTCTGCTCAGCCCGAAGGCCTGCAGATTACGAGGTGTCTTGTGTTCGGCAGGACGAATCCTCTCGGCCGTTATTCTTGGCTTTCTAGAACGGGGTCGCTATCTCACCGTCATATAGCTCGCAAATGCGATCATGTAGGCTGAGTGGACCTCGAACTAGTCCTCAGATCCAGGTAAAAAAACTGACTTAGCCGGGAATCGAACCCGGGCCTCCGGGTAAGAGGCAGGCATTATATCCCTTCACCACGAGGTCGGCCATAAATTTGTAAACATGAGGATATATCAGACAGAAGATTGAACAAATAACAAGAAAATCATACACAAACTCCTTTATGAACTAAGAAATGTTTTAACTATGACTATTAAATTAACTGTGGGGACATCATCCTCGGTGTTCAATTTACCAACTAGGACTAGAATTAACTTATTTCTTGAATCTTTCTACACATTGTTACATTCATTCCTTGTAATGCAGCTATGATGTTTTGTAACTAAAGAATATACTGCATTTGTATTATTAATTTTGTCCACATATACATTAGAAATATTTTATATAATAAAACCCGTTCAGAATAAAGGCCATGTTCTAATAGATTATTACATATGCTATGCCGTATGGTTACCTTGATGTATCGATACATTGTTACACTCATTCCTTGTAATGCAGCTATGATGTTTTGTAACTAAAGAATATACCGCATTTGTATTAGTAATTTTGTCCACATATACATTAGAAATATATAATAAAACCCGTTTAGAATAAAGGCAATGTTCTATTAGATGATTACATATGCTATGCAGTATGGTTGCCTTGATGTATCGACGTACACAGAAATTACTTACGTTCACTTCAGCACAATACAACAACCATCAGGTAACAACATGTATATTGTACTTTTCAGCTGTGTAAGATTGTAGATTGAAATTCTGTGTATGCGATATGTACTATCTTCAATGGCTCTCTTTATTGCTCCTCTTTCTATTCACTTTTTTGCCTGGTTCTTCTCTTCACCTGCCAGAATGTGACGATAAATATGATGGGCAGTTGGGAAAGATACACTGACTGACAGAGCAAATGCAACACCAAGAAGGAGTGGTCAGAACTTTATGCCAATTGCAGGGTAGACTGACGTCACTGAGGTATGCTCATGATGTGAAATGCGCCGTTGTGCTGCGCACGTAGCGAACGATAAATGGGACACGGCGTTGGCGAATGGCCCACTTCGTACCGTGATTTCTCAGCCGACAGTCATTGTAGAACGTGTTGTCGTGTGCCACAGGACACGTGTATAGCTAAGAATGCCAGGCCGCCGTCAACGGAGGCATTTCCAGCAGACAGACGACTTTACGAGGGGTATGGTGATCGGGCTGAGAAGGGCAGGTTGGTCGCTTCGTCAAATCGCAGCCGATACCCATAGGGATGTGTCCACGGTGCAGCGCCTGTGGCGAAGATGGTTGGCGCAGGGACATGTGGCACGTGCGAGGGGTCCAGGCGCAGCCCGAGTGACGTCAGCACGCGAGGATCGGCGCATCCGCCGCCAAGCGGTAGCAGCCCCGTACGCCACGTCAACCGCCATTCTTCAGCATGTGCAAGACACCCTGGCTGTTCCAATATCGACCAGAACAATTTCCCGTCGATTGGTTGAAGGAGGCCTGCACTCCCGGCGTCCGCTCAGAAGACTACCATTGACTCCACAGCATAGACGTGCACGCCTGGCATGGTGCCGGGCTAGAGCGACTTGGATGAGGGAATGGCGGAACGTCGTGTTCTCCGATGAGTCACGCTTCTGTTCTGTGAGTGATAGTCACCGCAGACGAGTGTGGCATCGGCGTGGAGAAAGGTCAAATCCGGCAGTAACTGTGGAGCGCCCTACCGCTAGACAACGCGGCATCATGGTTTGGGGCGCTATTGCGTATGATTCCACGTCACCTCTAGTGCGTATTCAAGGCACGTTAAATGCCCACCGCTACGTGCAGCATGTGCTGCGGCCGGTGGCACTCCCGTACCTCCAGGGGCTGCCCAATGCTCTGTTTCAGCAGGATAATGCCCGCCCACACACTGCTCGCATCTCCCAAAAGGCTCTACGAGGTGTACAGATGCTTCCGTGGCCAGCGTACTCTCCGGATCTCTCACCAATCGAACACGTGTGGGATCTCATTGGACGCCGTTTGCAAACTCTGCCCCAGCCTCGTACGGACGACCAACTGTGGCAAATGGTTGACAGAGAATGGAGAACCATCCCTCAGGACACCATCCGCACTCTTATTGACTCTGTACCTCGACGTGTTTCTGCGTGCATCGCCGCTCGCGGTGGTCGTACATCCTACTGAGTCGATGCCGTGCGCATTGTGTAACCTGCATATCGGTTTGAAATAAACATCCATTATTCGTCCGTGCCGTCTCTGTTTTTTTCCCCAACTTTCATCCCTTTCGAACCACTCCTCCTTGGTGTTGCATTGTCACTGTCAGTCAGTGTATAAGGCACTGCAGTCTCTGAGAGTCATGGTCTTGGAAGAGGAGTAGTTAAAAGTTTCTCCTGAGGATCAGTACCAGTTACTTCCCATAAAATATCACCGACTTTAAATGTCTGTGGCATACCTGTAAAATAATGTATCACCGTGAGCGAAATTCGTGCATTTCCAGGGTGAATCGGCCTACACCAGCAGCTCTTGTAGGTGGTATGTTTTAATGCCTATAATAATAAAAATGATACCGTTGAAATAATGTATCCCATAATTGTGAGCTAACATAACCTTATATCATTGAAGAGTAAATATGCCTACATATCACCAGCTGTTGCGTGTAGTTAAATACGTCATAGGCCTATGCTCATTATGATTTATGAGAATGTATTAATAATAGTTACTCACCATTGAGTTCTTAGTAAATCTGTAGTCTTGTCTTGGAAATGCACGTAAACATATCTGCCGCATATCCTCGTCTTTCGGAAACTTAATGCATGCACTTCGTTATCACTGTCGCAATTCTCCTCACAACACATCAGTACAATTGCGTACACCGGTATTAGCAATTGGCACCATTAAACGAATTAAAACTTCTAATTTCAGCGTTACATGGCCAAACTCATTGCTGTGTTATTACTGAAAAGGTTCAAGCTTGCCTCCCGATCCTGACGTCACAGTATATTCCCAGAACGGTTGTGAGGCCTTATATCTAGGAGGTGTTGGATCAAGCCCTTCGCGAGCGGGAGAGAAACAAATGACAGTGCAATCGTGCCTAGATGCGTGTGCTGGAAAATGTAAGCGGTTCCATGTCATAGGGTTCGAACGCACGGCCGTTGGCTATCACAACACACGTTTGTACACTTGGCTCGACTCCGGACAAGAACGGTATATGCTTATACGACTCACGTGACCCTTGCACATACTGAATTCTCTACTCGTAACGGACTACTCAATACAACCATCACCTCTCCGAGGTGAGCCTGCTTATATACCTAGTGATATCTTCCTCGTACGGCCAGAATGAGTGTGCTAGTTTCGTCTTCCAGAAAATTCAAGGGACAAAAGAAGTACAAGTCGCGTGCCCGCAGGGCGGCTGGTAGTTCCCCCGTCAGATTCGCTCGTCCCTTCCACGAATTACCAAAGGGGGCTCCAAGAGAGCTGACAGTCGCATTACCACGTAACAATAAGTATAGTATGCCCATTCTAGATCTACAGTGTTTTCCAAACGTATGTGGCTAATTATTCCAATTTCCAACATTAGAAGGATCTTTAGCAACTGAAGAATACTTAGGTTTTTTGAGCTTGACTGAGTTTTTCTTGTGCTTCCGGCGCAATCACATTTTCTGTAAGCATGCTTGCGTTCGTACGTTCATATGACATTTAATTTGCTATGCTAGTGACCTTAAACATTACACCAGATCATTTAAATCTTCTTAACAAAATATGAGAGCTCTGCTCTTTCTCATACCGTTGGTGTTTAGAGGAATTTGCTTGAATGGAATGGCACGTCGATCTTCATTGAAAAGCTTTGGTGGATTATGGTGTTAACCTTCCTTTTGACATAAATATGTATTTGGGCTGTGAGTCATCTGAAAATTCCCGTAACAAAATAGTTTCATGGAACAAAATGTTTTTTTTTACACACACTCAATTCTTTACACAAGTCCATCAGTTTCACAATGGGACTAGAAACGACAAGAAAATAACTATTTAGTCAGTTCCGCCCGAGCTTCGGTTGGAGATGGTTGTGCTGTGTTCGCTTTGCTCGGTGTGTCGCTTCGCTTTCTAGAGCTCGCTGTCACCCAGGCCCCGATTTACAAATGGGCGGACTGGGCATTTGCCCAGGGCGCCAGTTTTTTAGGGGCGGCGGCCGGCGGATCGAGTAATTATTGCCTGCGTGAATTACGTCTTAATTACACTCAAATTACTTTTACATTCCACAAATTATTCCAACTATTTTTTTAGCTTATATAAAACACTTTAAACTATTCTAACTTTAAAACCTGAATTTAATCTATATATTTAAATTTTATGAAAAAAATGTGCCTTATTTCTAAAATACATACAAACTATCAAACTGAACCAACGGCTTTTTAAATAAAAATAAAAACAGCCTGATTCTTATTTGGCTGTTACCTTTATTTGGCTTGATAAGTTTAATTATGAGAATTAACTGTATTTGCATGATGTGCTGTTTTAAAACTCAATCTTGAAAACTGTAATATTTAATTTGTAAACAATTATTTTTTAGAGGAACAGGAAAACGAGCAGAGGGGCGGGCGGCTAAATATTGTTTGCCCAGGGCGCTAACTACTTGAAATCGGGGCCTGCTGTCACCTCGTGCACGTTGAACTGTGTTTACAGAACTGTTCTTTCAGTGTGACTGTATTGAATAATAGTATTATATAGGTAAGTTCACATAAGGGATTAGTGTTACTTTTAAGTGGGGACGAAGGTCCCCGGGTCGTAGTGAGGATGGAAGAATCATCAGACGGTGGCCTAGGTACTCTGTCTAACCATAATTGAGTTAGCTCAGCTGTAGGAACCGCATTAAATTTGTGCTATTCAGACGGACCGGTAAGTGATGCAGAACAAATACCTTCTCATATGTCTACACTACGTAGACGTGGTCTCCCGGACCAGTGTCCTGATTACTGGAATGAAGAGGGCCTAAGTGTGAAAAAGCTATCAGTGTCAGTAAATGCCAGTCGAAATTCTTAAGAACGTCGAACTAGCTGCTCAATTCTGCCAGCCTGTGCAGTTGAATACGTCCCAGCATACAGCTAGCCAGCTCGCTCCAAGTCAACAGGTACGAAGCAGTCCTCAGCATGAGTCATACTTCTATAAGTTAGATGATGAAGGTCCGTTCATATTGTACGCAGGACAAAAACCCGATGAGCCAGGTGTGCCAACAAAAAATATCGGCCGGTTACATCTAATGTCCGTGGGAAAGTGTATTAGGGCCTTACCAAATATGCGTACTTCTATAATGAACATTACTACTAAGGGACGTAATAGGGTTCAAATAGAACTTTCTTCCGCTATCTGTGCAAACAAGCTTGCTCAGTTACAATCCCCCTCACTCAGTCTTTACATACCAAGGCATCTAACGGTGAAGACAGGTCTAATTCGTTTAGTAGATACATCCTTCTCGGAGGAAAAATTACTTTCAGAAATTCAGTCAGATAAAATATTAGAAGTACATCCGCTTTCACCGTAAACTTGTGCGAGATGGACAGACTGTACTAGTGCCTCGGCAACTGTTGCGTGTTGTATTTGAAGGTCGCACTTTACCTCCTTATATGTAGTCTATATATTTAACACACGGTGTGGTGTAGAGCCGTATGTCCAGAATGTACCTACCAGTGTCTTACATACGGCCACGTAAATAAACAGTGTCGTAGCAAACCACGCTGTGCATGCTGTGGCGACAGTCACGTCACTGCAGACTGCCTTACTGCAGATCCGCCTAAATGTATTTACTGCTCTGGCCCTCATCGTGCAGATGATCGATCCTGTCCAGAATACGAACGACAGCGTAGGATTAAATATATTGTATGGCTGTCTTAAATATCACCATTGAACAAGCACTTGAAATGGAATCCACAAGCACATATGCTAATACTGTGAAGCAAAATAACACTCCTCCAGCAAGTACATCTTACCACAAGGAATTTCCATCCCTTCCTTTCCCTGCACTTGCGCCACTTCCCACCAATAACCTTTCCAACTCTTCCTTTCCTAGTACCTCTAAGGTGTCCTCTCGTTTTACACCTAAACGTCCTTCCACGCCGAAGTCTAGAGTTACAGTTCACAACCAGTGGAAAACGTACTATAATGAACAGCGTTCTCCTGCGAACTCTGTTGGACCTATATACCCTTCACAAAAATTTCAACCAAGACAACAGCCTCAAACAACACCACAGGCTCTACCTACAACTCCACTGCTTGAAAACATTGTCCAGTTTATTTTGACGCTTAAAACACGGCCTCCTCGGAAATCGATCCCTCTCATATACGTGACGTTATTTCATTACTTTTGAATCAGAATAACCATGGATACCGCACCTCATTTGAATAAAATAATACAGTGGAACTATCACTCAATACGAGCGCATCAACTTAGCCTACATACTCTACTGCAAGATTACTCCGTTTCAACGTGTGTAGTTAGTGAGACCTGGCTGAAGGATACTACCCCCTTTTAGCTTCCAGGCTACAATTTTATAAGAAGTGATCGTGGTGATGGTTATGGAGGGGTTGGAATTATCCTCCAGAAGAACATCATTTATGATCAAGTAACTCTTAATCTTCGAGGGTCTAGATTGGAAACGTGCCATTAAGGTTAATTACAGAGGTTCACCGTTAACTATTGTTTCCGTATACCGACCACCTAACGAACTGGTAACTGTACACGAACTGCGTCGACTTTTTCCCATCTTTCACAGCCTGTACTTATCTTCGGAGACTTCAGTTCACACCACTTGGATTGGGGAAGTTCTACTACTGACTCACCTAGAATACAACTCACGGGTGTAGCTGAAGAAGAAAACTTAGTGCTACCGAATGATGGGTCGTCTATCCGAATTTCCCGACCTAATCAAGATCCTTCGGCAGTAGATGTTACTTTTGCATCTACTTCAATAGCACTCGACTTCTGGCAGGTTCTACAGGACACTCTAGGATCTGACCACTTTCCAATATTAGTAACATCGACCAATTCATCAACCATTCCTCATACCATCTACCCAACATTTCGTTGAAAAATTCGACAGGCTGACTGGGCAAGTTACAAGGAGGCAATAGATCTCATCCTGGAAGAATACCACGAACGAATGACATTGTCGGAGACTACGAAACATTCTGTGACTCCATTAATCGAGCAGCCTGCCTTACAATTCCACAAAACAGACCATATGCATACAGCAAACGACCTCCAACTCCCTGGTGGGATAACGAATGTCAAACTGCGCTGCATGACTAGCGTGCAGCACTCGATTAGTACAAACAGGACGCTTCCGAAGCTAACTTCCTCAGCGTACAACAAACTCAAGCGAAAGCAAAACGCTTATTCAAGCTTAAAAAGCGACAGGGTTGGCGCCAATATTGTACTTCTCTCACCTCATCTCTCTCTCCTGCTATGATGTGGCGGAATCGTTTCCGAAACTCACAGAACTGCCCTCAGTTTACATCTACATGTACGATACCAATAAAAGAGGGTATCCTGAGACAAATGGCACCTCCTTCAGCTCATATAGGTTATTTACCACGCAATGGCCATGAAGAGAACTTACATCCACTACTTCGTCCATTTGAACTTCAAGAACTTATTAAAGCCTTAAGACGAGCAATAATACTTCCCCAGGCCCAGATAACATCCATTACCCAATGTTATTGAACATGTCCAGTGCTGGACATACGAAACTACTTAAGCTGATGAACAGGATGTGGTTCCAAAGAGTTTAAACTTTTAAACTTATTCGTCTGGTACCATTACTGAAGAATGGGAAAAATCCACGACTATCTTCATCATATTGCTCACTGTCCTTCATATCCTGCTTGTACACGACTATGGAAAGGATGATTAAACATAGACTAGAATGGTGGGTAGAACATCACAAGCTGCTACCACCTCAACAAATGGGTTTCCGACGTGGGAAAGGTACAATAGATACGCTTGTACATCAAATTACAGACATCCAACTTGGTCTAAGCAATAACAATTACGTTGTAGCATTGTACACTGATCTGTCTTCTGCGTATAATGGCGTGTTTATTCCTGTCTTAGAAGACAAATTACGCTTCCTACATCTCCCAGAGGACTTTATTGGGAATCTCAGTTGCCTTCAACAAGGTAGACGTCTCATCATGTTTGACAATGGCATGGCAATTATTGGTCCTCGAATGATATCCCAAGGTCTTCAACAAGGCTCTATCTTGGCTCCGTTGCTTTTTAACATTTACACAGCAGACCTCACATCTATCTTCTCTCCTGAGATACAAGTTCTTCAGTATGCGGATGATATTTGCATTTATACAGAAGCTGAATCCTTGGACAAGTGTCAAGAGACTGTTGCCATGAGGACATTCACTCCTTGGCTTCATAATCATGGTTTAACGTTATCTGCAGGAAAATCAGCAGTCTCTATCTACACTCGACATTCGAGACCCCCACTGAACACGCTTCATCTGGGTACCTACTTATTTCCCTACAAGGTAGTGGTGCCTTATCTAGGACTTCTCATCGATCATAAATTGACATGGTCTCCACATATTCATCACGAGCTCCGTAAATGTGATATTTTAGTCAATATCTTACGAGCCATTAGCAGCTCTTGGTGGGGTTGTGACCCGAAAATTGCACTGCAACTGTACAGATTCTTGATTCGTCCTCTCCTGGATTATGGAAGTGGATGTTTTGCTACGGCCTCCAAAACATTGTTAACTAAACTAGACAAATGTCAGTATAAGGCCCTTAGACTCTGCATAGGAGCAATGCAGTCTACACCTACAAATGCTCTGCTAGTTGAAACACTTGAACCTTCTCTCCATCTACGAAGGCAGTATCTAGCGGGGTAATATATTTTTAAACTTTTTCAGTGCAGGAAGTCTCCAATACTTCACATGATATCCAAGCTGACTACCGTAGTACTGACTTCACGCTACTGGAGAAAGAAACGTGAAGCGATCCTAGTAGATCCCTCGATGGTTTCAGACGTATTATAAGCACTACAGATACCCATTCCAGTTTTAACTGTTCTTTTGAAATCACGATTAAGAACCTGGATATACGACTAGAAACATCATTTCAGATCACTGTGAACTGTAACGATGTCAGCCTGAAACGTTACCTGGCAGAATGGCCACACGCCCAACATATCTACACAGATGGATCAAGGACTGTAATACAGTAGGTAGTGCCTATATCGATGTTCAATCAGGCAGTTCTGGCAAATTCAAGCTACCTCCGGTAGCATCTGTATTTACGGCTGAGCTTACAGTCATTTTGGGGGTCCTCGAATACGCTGCAAATCTTCCTGAGCGGTTGATTGTCGTGTTGTCTGATTCCAGATCTGCACTGCAGAGTCTACAAACCATTAACTCACGGACAACATCGTTGATTCTCGTACACGAGATTATTGCTGTGGCATATCGACTTGAGACACAGGGGAAGTTACTTTCATTTGTGTGGGTATCCCAGGCAATTAGCTAGCAGACAAAGCAGCACGATCTGCTGCCACTGAAGGCCAACAGACATACACTACAGTTCCAGCATTGGATTACGCCTCCTTGCTTCGTCGACGGCAATTGACGGCGTGGAACAACAAGTGGCGTGATACCTCCCAACAACGTGGAAAACACTATGCCACTATCCATCCAGATATTCCCAACGTTCTTTGGCACCATAAGCATCCCTATTCGCGTCAATTCATCAGAGCATTCGCAAGAATGAAGTTTCATCATGGTTGTTTCCCTCAGCACCTGCACAAAATCCAATTGCCTACTACAAAATTTATTGGCATTGGGATACCAATTACCACCTATTCTTTCGTCAATTCTCCACAAAAGTGACCAATCTGCTTACTTTGAGTTATATGCATTTCTTTTTGACATTGGACTTGCGAATCTAAGACCCTTACCTAGCATCGATCTTACCCTATCAGAACTACAACACTCCTATCTTCTTCTGATCCATGGCCTACTCACGTGTACCACTGGATGTCCTCATGGGCCTTATGATGAGAAGACGAATCATCTCTCCTGTATCCGAGCGACAAAAAAAATAAAGACATAAGTTCCTATAAATCCCTTCCATGCATAATTCACTTGCTGAGTGGGCTTCGACCCGAATAAAAAAAAAAGACATCACAATCAACAGGAATAATGACACCCTATCTTACAAAGTATACAGAAAGCCCACTCAGACGTCGCACACTATTGACAACGAGTCGAACCACCCATACACACACAAAATAGCAGGACTGAATACAATGATACACAGAACTATTTCCATACCAATGACCGCAACGGATTTCAGTGAAGAGATACAGATCGCGAAAGAAAACAAATAAACATAAGAAAAATCGCCGGGAAACCACCACACATGACAAAGAAAAATACGTGGTTCTTAACTACGTTAACAAGAACACATACAAAGTAGCTAATGTTTTCAAGAAACAAGGTTTAAAAGTAGCCTTTAGAACGAACAACACACTACAGACACACATTTGCAAGTGAAACCTAAACAAAAAAGACACTTCCTCAAAGTCAGGAGTATATGAACTCCAGTGTAGTGATGGGCAACGCTCTCGCTCGAGACTCTCGAGACTGACGTCGCAGATCTCGAGACTCTCGCGAGAATCTCGAGGCCGATCCTCCTGTAGTGCAGCTGTGCGACGTACCAGATATTCCCAACGTTCTTTGGCACCATAAGCATCCCTATTCGCGTCAATTCATCAGAGCATTCGCAAGAATGAAGTTTCATCATGGTTGTTTCCCTCAGCACCTGCACAAAATCCAATTGCCTATATGAAAACATGTGAGCCAATACATTTTGTCAAAAGCCTGGAGAAGTACTGCATGTTCAACTATGAACCCCTTAATACCATTGACGAAAGTGAAAACAGAATGTCAGTATCTTAAACTGTTCACGGCTTATTTGTGGTGGACATCTTAACTGAATAACCATGCATAATTTGTGAATAACTATAGATAGCATGTACACTTAATTGGATACTAGAGGTGTGCATTATTCGAACCTGAGACGGGGAAGATGTGCTTTGCTACATATGCAACCCCCATTGTACATGAGTGGAACGTGTAATCTAAAATGCTCGAGGGGTGATGGGTAACGCTCTCGAGACCGATTCTCGTGTGCTGCGAGCTGTGCGACGTCCCAGTAAATACGAACCCAAGCTTGATAGTTATCATCAGCAGTTCTCATATGGAAACGTGCGTGACGATAAATTTTGTCAAAAGCCTAGGAAAGCACTGCATGTTGAACTATGCGCTCCTTAATACCAACGAAAGTGAAGACAGAATGCCAGTACCTTAAACTATTCACGAGTTATGTCAGGTGGACTTCTAAGCTGAATAACCTGTATAATTTGTTAATAACTGTTATTAGAACGTACACCTACCTGGATTCCTCACAATCGTTGTGGGCAGGGTAGCTTCTTGTGATTCAGATCGGGCCGGAGGTGTTCTATGCATATTCCTCTTCATTGATATTATGCGCTTGTAAGTGCCGGATCATCCCAGAAGTATTTCTGCCGACGTATTTTACTTCTGTTGAATAAGCAACACAGCTGGCTGTGCTATGTGACATCTCTTTAAAACAACCGACATCCACGACTTAACGTTGCGTTTCGAACACCGTCTTCAGTTGTCGCGTACAACTAGACACAATTTCACATTGCACCGCCATATATCGAAGTATTTTTATTTTTTTAATGACGCGAATACTCTATAACATTGTAAGGAATTATTTCCTTCGTCACCAAAATATCGGTAAACACAAGCAGTGGTCATATGTTGTGGAATGTGGGGTCTGATAACGATGTACACCTACCTGTCGAAAGAATTGGAGCAAACTGAAGCACTTTAGCTTACACATTCAACTTATGCGTAATGGTGGTTGCATATGTAGCAAGGCGCACCTTGTCTCGTCTCGAGTTCGAATAATGTACGTTTCTAGTATCCAGGTGCGTGTACCTACAGTAGCTGTAAGGTTCTGTACTTAAACCCCTCATTCGTGTACCTACCAGTGCAAACAATGCCAGAATGCATATGCTTTATAATTATGTTATACTGCGTCAAAATAGACCTGGGTAGAAATGAACGCCCTAGTCGCTTGTTGACATATATTTACGAAATTGAGAAGGCCCGTGGTTGGCTATTCGCATACTCGGCACAAACAACATTCAGCTCCGAGTACCTGTAGGCCTACAACACGCTGTTCGCCGCACAATGCGGGGACAAGCCTCTCGAGATTTCTCGAAATTTCTCGCGAGAATAGTGCCCGCGCTAGTCTCGAGAAATCCCGAGAAATCTCGAGACCTCGTCTCAGACTGCCCATCACTACTCCAGTGCCAAGAACCTAACTTTATTGCCACTTATATAGATCAAATTCCTCCTGTGAAGGGTTAAAACGGGGTAAAACCGAATGTTGCATTTTTAAAAATATTTCTCGGCTTATTACAGTGTGGGTGTTGAGTAAGAAGGGATTTTCGGAAATTCCACGGGGTTAAATCGAATTGTACGTTTCTAAAGGTTTCTCGGCTGCAAATTTAAGATATCAAACATTAAAATCATTAACTTTTTGTAAAATTTAATCCTTATGAAACAAGCGACCTAAATTACACATTAAAATTCAGAACCGGCAAAATGCAATTCGTGTTTTAAAATAATGAATACAGTACGGTACTCCTTTTTAGAACAATCTCCGGCTATTAGTAAACTCATTGTTATTTCACTTTGCTTTGAAAGAATGTAGTGCTCACTTCATAGATAATAATATTCGAATGTATAATGCCTACATCCAAATGACGGAGCAAATAAAGTTGTAGACGATGGCTTTATGCCAGTGTATTACGTAGGCGTCGGATAAAACCAAATATACCTGCAAGTTTACAGCCAGCTATATGCTCACTTCTTGTTTTTTATAATAATACTTCTTTCTAGAACAAACTATTTTCGACCATTAGTGAACCCATTACTACTCTACGTGAGTTTCTACAAATACTGTATATTGTATTTGTAATGATGAAAGAGAAGCAATAAACACAGAAAGTAGTGTAGCGGGCAACTCCCGGTATTCTTTATTTATTCTTTATTCCCTGGTTTTCTCATTGTTATTACTTTGTTTTCAAGAGCTTACAAAGTATTCTAAGGGGGCGCTAGGTGTAGCGTGCAAAAGTGGAACATCAGAAAGGCAGTTGTTTTGAACTGCTTTACGTAATTGTTGACATCATAAAGCGTTCTTTGTAATTGTTTCACTAAGCCGTGCTTAACATCTTAGTTTGCAACATAGTGTACTATAAAGACTGTGAAAAGTTTCAAGTTCTTACGTTGTGGAAACATACATACAAACACATTTTCTCGGGAGTAGGGATATGATCCAGCTATCTGTTATGACAATGGTAAGGTGCAACTCGTTTTCAAAATACTGTAACACGGCGATTAACTGTAACGAAATTCTCTGGGCAACAGACCTATTAATGATTCATTACTAAGCTATACAGAAGCGTTTCTCACGACTCGCAGGCTTAAATCTACTCTCTCGCTACTTGACTATCGGTACTAAATTGTGTATCTTGAAAATAGGAGATGTAAATCTTCACCAGATCTCGGTAAAAACAAGAATAACGCAAACCGCAGTCTGAGCGCTTGAGGGGAATGTGTAATAAATCACCAAACGGGGCTTAGCAACATTGTTTACTACATATCTTAGAGTGGTGGTGGTGCCGATTATTGTTTTAATAGGAAGTACAACCATCAAGTAAACCGCCTTCTATTCTCATCAAAGGGAAAAAGTGGAAGTGCTCCAACACTTAAAGCAAGGTATTTGCAGAAGAAAGACAAGGGACACTCAAGGTGTGAAAATGAGATTCCCTAGGGATTCGACACGTATTAAATCGGGGTCGGAAAAGAACAAGAGTTGATCAAGGAGGTTGGATAGGGTGGATGAAAGGGGGAAGCCTGATACAAGTGGAAGCAATGCAGGACTTAGCTAAGGACCCAGTGGTCCCCAACCCACACTCCCCAAGTTAAGATCCCGTTTGATCACTTTCAGTCGCCTTTTACGACAAGCAGGGGATACCGTGCATTTTTCTACCGCCACTACTCATAACGGGATACATATTTCAGAGGTGGTAAGTAAGTCTAACATAAAAGTTCTTACGAAATGTGGACGGTGCTTTTGGTCTTCCCAAATATTAGCGCAATAGCAATGGAGGTAATGTAATGTGTATGTACTACATACACTCACGTTCATATAAAAACCAGAACACCTTGAAAGACTGGAGATAGGAAGTTCATATTCACAGAACATGTTCATTAGTATGTTCTACAGAAACGATTAGCATTTCAGTCACCTAGGTTCAGCATGTGTCCTGTTGCCTAGTAGGCACCGGGTCCTCCATGGGCAGTGATAACTTGCTCCATGCGTTATGGCATCGACGCCTATAAGGCGCGAATGGCGTCCTGGGGTATAGCCATCCATGCTGCATTCACCTGGTTCCACAGTTCTTCTTTGGTGGTTGGCATTGGGTCACAGCGCCGCACCCGTCGTTTCACCATATCCCATACATTTTCGATTGGCGATGAGTCCGGTGATCGGGTGGGCCAGAGCAACAGTCTGACATTCTGTAACAACAAGAAGGCACGTGTTCGTGCAGCAACATGTGGTCGCGCATTGTCCTGTTGAAATACGGCGTCTGGGGCGTCGTGCAGAAAGGGTATGGCTACGGGTCGCAGGATGCCGCTCTCATACAGTAGGTCAAACTGGTCACAGTGCCCTGGACATGTACCAACCGTGTGATTTGTGGTTGTACCCAATAGCATCCCACACCATAAGGCCTTGAGTTGGCGCTGTATGTCGTGTGCGAATGCAGTCAGTGTGATGTATCTCCCCCTGTCTGCGGCGAACCAAAATGCGGCCATTATTTTCAAACACACAGACCCTGGATTTGTCCGAAAACGCTATATGCTGCCATTCCTGCCCGCAGTGACGTCGTTCCAGACATCATTGCATTCTAGCATGTTTATGCACATTAGTCAAAGGCGGAGAAGTGGACGACGCGCCGCTAACCCAGACCGTAATAAACGGCGACAGTCTGTCACTCCTGATAGTGTTCGATGTGTTACGCTGTTGCGCCAGAGCCGAGGAGGAAGCAGATTTGTCCTGCAATGCCATTCGGATGAGGTGTCGATCTTCTCGGGGGGTGGTCTGGGTGGTGCGACCAGACCCATCTCGTGTTCTGCGGCCTTCTCTGAACCATTCTGTACACACCCGTTGCACTACTGACACACTTCGTCCCACACGAGCAGCAATTTCCCGGATGGATGCATTACGTTCTCTCGTGAGAATAACGTTCCCTCTTTTAAACTCACTCATTTGATGGTACGGTTCTCGCATGCGTCTGCGAGGCATCCTGCACGTCTGCTCAAGTCACACTGATCCATTACCTTCGGTTTATAGCGGCAACGAGAGCCGCAGGCACATTTTACCAGTCGGTGGTGGTGCGCCGAGATATCGATGTGGACCTTGAAGCTGAGGGCCGACATGGTTCAAATGCTAATAATTTCTTCAGAACATACTATTGCACATGTCCTTTGAATATTAACTTTCTATCTCTAGTCTTTCAAGGTGTTCTGGTTTTTATGAACATGAGTGCGTTATAAGCCATATTTTTAGCTGTGAAATGTTATTCCAGGGATATTTTCGGTTTTCCGATTCATGCAACCGTACGCACAACACATAATATCTACAACATCAGCTGGATACGAGTATTAGTATCGCCAGTGTTCACGTCTGCAAATTCCCGCAATTACTATTTGCGTTCACCGTATTCACTTCAGTGAGCTGTGAATGGTTTGACTGTCAGAAAACAACATGCGTTCTCGCGCCTGTATCGACCACGTCCCCTATGTACCCTGCCATTGGGCTTCACTCTCAAAGCTCCAAGGCTTCTCCTTGTATTCTTTACTATAAATTCACAGTCATATTTATGCTTACTTCTTGTTTTCATATAATAAATACTCCTTCCTAGAATAAACTACTTCCGGTCATTGGTGAATCCATTACTACTTTCTGCATTGATAAAATGTCGTGCCCAAGTTTTTACTCATAAAACTTTGTCATGTTTTGTGCGAAATAAAAATATATTTACTTTGTGAATTTTAATTTAAGAAGGTGTGAATCGGATTTATAGGTTTGAGAAATGGCAGTAATATTCGTGGGAATTGATTCCTCAAAAAATATTCCTTAGCAGCGGACGTTGCTTGCATATTTCGGCCCCTTTCATTTCGAGAATCAGTCGTCGAGTACGTCACGAAAAACGGGAATGAATTTAGTATTGTGTGCCATGTGACACTCGATCATAATATTATTCTAGCCAAGAGGAATATTTCATCGACATGCGTCGCCATTTTATCTATGGTGGATTGTGTGAACTAGTGCAACTGGCCTCCTCTTTCTATTTTTATTTGTAGTTTACCGCAGTGGTGAATTTCATGAAAAGTTTAGCACAGAGGATAACTCTGTAGTGATATTGCGTTTCACTAATGATCTTTCCAAAGGACATTTTGAAGTGTAGTCTATGCGCCGTTTTCTGTAGGTGACATCCCTTCGGTTACACTAACACCATCAATACTCCATGCCACAAGAAAAGTTTCTTGCAAACCGTCGAGCCAAGTATACTGATTATAAGCTCAAAAGTCAACTTAATGATGCTCACATTAAATATCGACAGAAATGGATAGCAGCGGCTGCCAGGTATCAACAAGAAAACCATGATGTGCACCGAACGTCAGCAGTGGTTTACAGCGAAACAATACTGCAAATCGAGTGGAAAGACGATTACGCCCGTGGAAAATCAAAGCTCGGTCGGGCATGGCATATGATCCAGGTATGTGTTATGGCAATGTCCAACTCTACCCCCCTCCCCCCCACAAGACTCCACTCGAACCTCTTTATAGTACACTTATGGGCCACCATCCCGAAAATGCCCACTTCGTAGATAATATTCGAAAGTATAATGCCTGCTTCCAAATGACATCATTCGGAGCATATACAGTTGTAGAAGATGGCTTTATGCAGGTGTACCACTTAATAGGAAGTCTTATGCCATCGCCACAAGAAGGAACGTGGGCTACAAATATACTTTATTTGTGACTAGCTGTTGTACCCGTACTTCTCTACGGAATTCTACATTGTATACAGAACTCTAGGTTAGGTAGTGTGCACGTTGTGAGCAAGATTGTATTAAATTGCATAGCTCTTAACGTTACCCTAGAAACGCGAAAGGTAAGTCACCAAACATCTTTTCTCATATGGAGACCGAGTTAGGGAGTTTTCACTGTAATGGACCCGCTTGCATAGACTACCATCAGTCACAATCAGGTTGGAGAGTTTTCATTATAATGGTAGACACTCACTCTCCACCTGCCTTTTTACACCCTGAGAAAGACTGTCTTAGTGGTTTTTCCAACTGAAATGAACATAGGTCATTACAATGACGTCAGTAAGAATGGCGCGAATAAAAGCAATGATTTCACATGAAATACTCGATAAATGAAACACCACACATTTTCTCACTTTTAACGAACAAGAATACACTACCGATCTAACAGTCCAAAGTTCCAGAGCTGCAGTGACCAAGCCGCAGACAGCCGTGATTAGTGAACACTCTTCGTCCTTTTTCGGCAGGTAGAGGGTCGAATAGTGGAGACTCCCAGGGCAAAAACTATACCCTTTTATGGTTCCTAGGAGTATCTGATGAGTCGGAAAATATCAATTCACTACACTGGCGGCAGAAAAACCTCTTCGACTTGGAGGCAAATTTTTTCTCCAAGCCAGAGGATAATTTGGAATAAAATGAATGTAGAATTTAATAAAAGTGAAAAGGAAGAAGCTTTTCTTAGGAAATGGCTCCTTTCAGGGTTGAATTTTGCGTTATTCAGTGAATTGTGGTGCTATAATTTGGAATAGGCCTGAATTGTTATTCTAGACCAAGCCAAACAGCTACTACTACTACTACTACTACTACTACTACTACTACTACTACTACCACCACTGTCAGCCTCTTTAATTATGCACACTGCTCATTCAAAACAGCGCGTCAGAGTAGGGATCGAATAACTGGAATACTGTGAAGAACCAGTATGTTACGTATCAGCTGTATCAGAAAATGTAGCTATGAACCAGAGGAATGGCTTGCTAAAGCAGAAAGTTTTCTAACTTCCCGGCTATTTCCCGCCAATATTCAGTCAGGCTGTTATACTCGGTACGCAGCAGTAATCCCATCTATCGGAGTTGAGAGGCAGCATAAGAGACAAAGAACATCACAACAAACAATGGTCAATGTAATGTTATTGTTGATCAATGTTATGCGCATTCGATATTGTAGGTCTTCACATTTAGTTTTCTTCCCACTCTGAAATACCACTCTTATTCAGTTTTACCGTACGAACTATGATAAAACATAATTATCGGAAATTGTATTCTCTGTAACTTTTGTTATGTAGTACTTTTCGATAGGACCAAAAACATAGGTATTTAAAAACTAAAATTTTAGGCGCTTTCCCCTAAACTACAATTCCATCCAGGGTGAATAAAGTTGTTTATAACTTAGACTGTAGACTGTAGTTTCTTATTCTCCGACTCTATATACCGATTTTCATTAAATTCTGTTAGCCCATTTTCTCATGGCTCGGCGTCGATATGGACATAGCAACAAAAATACGAATTCATGAATATTTGTGTTATTACAGCTGGTACGGCAAAAATGTTTAAGACATAAATGTTTGAAAATTTAATTCTATATAACTTTGGTTATGTGGTATTTATCGACACGGCCACTAATAACATCAATATTTGAAAATTAAATTTAAGGCCTTCCCCTAAACTACCATTTCTATCAGCTTGAATAAAATTATTTATGGCTTAGATTGTAGCGGCTTATTTCCCGACTTTGCATACCAATTTTCGTTAAATTATCTTTAGCCGTTTTCTACTGATGCGTGTACATACATACATACATACTGACAGACAGACAGACAGAAATTACGGAAAAGGGAAAAGTGCATTTCCTTGTTACTGTGGACATGACCGATACAGAAATACTATTCGTTTCAAATTCTGAGCAATGTACAGACAAAATGGTCATGTCCACAGTAACAAGGAAATGCACTTTTTACTTTTCCGTAATTTCTGTATGTATGTATGTATGTATGTATGTATGTATGTATGTATGTATGTATGTATGTATGTATGTATGTATGTACACACATCACTAGAAAACGGCTGAAGAGAATTTAATGAAAATTGGTATGCAAAGTCGGGAAGTAAGTCGCTACAATCTAAGCCATGAATAATTTTATTCACGCTGATAGAAACGGTAGTTTAGGGGAAGGCCTAAAATTTAATTTTCAAATATTTATGTTATTAGTGGCCGTATCGATAAATACCACATAACCAAAGTTATATAGAATTAAATTTTCGACCATTTATGTCTTTAACATTTTTGCCGTACCAGCTGTGATAACACAGATATTCATGAATTCGTACTTTTGTTGCTAAGTCCATATCGACGCCGAGCCATGAGAAAATGGGCTAACAGAATTTAATGAAAATCGGTATATAGAGTCGGGGAATAAGAAACTACAGTCTACAGTCTAAGCTATAAACAACTTTATTCACCCTGGATGGAATTGTAGTTTAGGGGAAAACGCCTAAAATTTTAGTTTTTAATTACCTATGTTTTTGGTCCTATTGAAAAGTACTACATAACAAAAGTTACAGAGAATACAATTTCCGATAATTATGTTTTATTCAGTTTTAACGTATGAACTATGATAAGAGTGGTATTTCAGAGTGGGAAGAAAACTAAATGTGAAGACCTACAATATCGAAAGCGCATAACATTGATCAACAATAACATTACATTGACCATTGTTTGTTGTGATGTTCTTTGTCTCTTATGCTGCCTCTCAACTCCGATAGATGGGATTACTGCTGCGTACCGAGTATAACAGCCTGACTGAATATTGGCGGGAAATAGCCGGGAAGTTAGAAAACTTTCTTCTTTAGCATGCCATTCCTCTGGTTCATAGCTACATTTTCTGATACAGCTGGTTCGTAACACACTGGTTCTTCACAGTATTCCAGTTATTCGATCCCTACTCTGACGCGCTGTTTTGAATGAGCAGTGTACATAATTAAGGCAGAGGCTGACTAGTAGTAGTAGTAGTAGTAGTAGTAGTGCCTGGTCTAGAATAACAGTTCAGGCCTATTCCAAATTATAGCACCACAATTCACTAAATAACGCAAAATTCAACCCTGAAAAGAGCCGTTTCTTAAGAAAAGCTTCTTCCTTTTCACTTTTATTAAATTCTACATTAATTAAATTCTACATTCATTCATTTTATTCCAAATTATCAGTGAAGGGGGGGGGGGGGGTTCTCCTCTGGCTTGGAGGAAAAATTTGCCTCCAAGTCGGAGAGGTTTTTCTGCCGCCATTGTAGTGAACTGATATTTTCCGACTCATCAGATACCCCTAGGAAACATTAAAGGGTATAGTTTCTGCCCTGGGAGTCTCCACTATTCGACCCTCTACCCGCCGAAAAACTACGAAGAGTGTTCACTAATCACGGCTGTCTGCGGCTTGGTCATTGCAGCTCTGGAACTTTGGACTGTTAGATCGGTAGTGTATTCCTGTTGGTGTGGTGTTTCATTTTATCGAGTATTCCATGTGAAATCATTGCTTTTATTTGCGCCATTCCTACTGACGTCATTATAATCACCTATGATCATTTCAGTTGGGAAAACCACTAAGACAGTATTTCTGAGGGTGTAAAAAGGCAGGCGGAGAGTGAGTGTCTACCATTATAATGAAAACTCTCCAACCTGATTGTGACTGATGGTAGTCTATGCAAGCGGGTCCATTACAGTGAAAATTCCCTAACTCAGTCTTCATATGAGAAAAGATGTTTGGTGACTTACCTTCCGCGTTTCTAGGGTAACGTTAAGAGCTACGCAATTTAATACAATCTTGCTCACAACCTGCACATTACCTAACCTAGAGTTCTATATACAATGTAGAATTCCGTAGCGAAGCACGGGTATAACAGCAATTTTATATATATAGATGAAGATGATGAAAGAGAGGCGAGTACACGATGTCGCAAACTTTCTGATGTTAAGCACGGCTTAGTAAAACAATTACAAAGAATGCTTTGTGATGTCTACAGTTACGTAAAATAGTTCAAAACAACAGTAAATTAGGTGCCTAGAGACTGTAAAATGTTTCAAGTCGTTATTCATGTGAACCGGGAGCCTGCTTATCTCATACAGGCTGTTTCATTGCACCCACGACGAGTAGCTATGGTGATCGTCGGTCAGCGGATCGAAAAGAAGTAGCCAAAACAATCAGTTAAGATGAAAAAAAATCCGCAGCCTATTTCCAGTAACTCGACCGGGTCAGGAATGGAATGAATGAAGCCCCATCTAGCGGCGAGGATAGGAAACGTGCCGGCTGCCGAACCCTGTCGCACTCCTCTGGGGCAATGATTAGTGACTGACAGATGAAATGTTAATGGAGAGTGTTACTGGAATGAAAGATGACAGGGAAAACCGGTGTACCCGTAGAAAAGCCTGTCCTGCCTCCGCTTTGTCCAGCACGTAGAGTGACTGGGATTTGAACCACGGAATCCAGCGGTGAGAGGCCGGCGCGCTGCTGCCTGAGCCACGGAGGTTTGTCAGTTAAGATGCATCAGCAAAATAAACCCTCTTATGACGCGCTATCATATCCTCTTATTTTTCGTCCAGGAGAGTATGGATATTACTGTACATCGATTTGCCTCAGTGTGGTCCTCAATTGAAACAACAGTTGAAAACAATACCGTTCCTGCAGAAGCTATTGCTTATCGCAAAATGGTCCGAGAATAATCTACTTCGGTTTTGCGCTCTTTGGAGCCTGTTTCTCGTGGATAGGTATGGTAAAATAGAAACAATTTTATCAGAAACTGGCAAGATACCCGTGCTTTGCTAAGGTTTTAAACTGAAAGTTATCTTTCATTGTATTAACTTTGTGGAGCCATCGTCGGCTGAGTCTCTAAAATACACTCTCAGACGGTTTTGGGAAAATGATTTGTTTTCGGATCTAACACTCATATGAACCCCATACATTAGAACTGGAATGTTTTAAAACCCTATCTTACTGAACATGTAGGACGTAAAAGCGACCAATCTGTGAAAATTTGACTTTGTACGCCAAACAGTAATGGAGGAATGAATGTTTTGTTTTAGAGGTAGAATGTTTTAAAAATATTTCTTATTTCACATCTAGGGCATAGAAGACTAACCTTAATGGAAAGTTTTAAGTTCGTCCGTGAAACGGATTCGGAGGAATGAATATTGTGTTTCTTTCATAGTTAACCACTATCTAAACCCCCTAGGGGAGACATATTTTGAGTTATATAATATTTCACACCTAGGGCACAAAAGAACAACCTTCTTGTAAAATCACAACGTGGGGGGGGGGCGGTAGAATAACACACACGGTATCCCCTGTCTGTCGTAAGAGGCGACTAAAAGGGGCCTCAGGGGCTCTGAACTTTGAAACGTGGGCTGGCGACCACGGGGACCTCAGCTGAGTCCTGGCATTGCTTCCATTTACTTGTGCCAGGCTCTTCACTTTCATTTATCCTATCCGACCTCCCTTGGTCAACTCTTGTTCTTTACAGATCCCGACGGTATTACGTATGGAGGCCTAGAGAGTTTTTCATTTTCACGCCCTTCGTGGCCTTTGTGTTCCTTTGGCCGATACCTTCATTTTTCGAAGTGTCGGACCCCTTCCATTTTTTCTCTCTGATTAGTGTTATATGAAGGATGGTTGCCTAGTTGTACTTCCTCTTAAAACAATAATCACCACCACCACCACCACCACTCACAACTTCGTACGTCAAACTGTTTAAGATGGATGAGTAATTTTGTTTCCACAGCTAACTCCACCCTTTAGGGTGGACTGTTTACAAATATTTCATATTTCACACCTATGATTTAAAATATATCGTCGCCATCAGACCTATAAGAGTATACACTTTTTCTGTTCATTGAGGAATATTATTCTGTGCTATAAACTCTTTGGTTCTCTGACCTTTCCCAGCTTCTAAATATACTCAACAGATGGCAGAATTTTCCTTGTAACTTACATGTTGCTAAGAGAGAACATAGACGTACGCACATACGGGAAGTCGACTAGCCTTCTGTATGAACATTGCCAGTAATAAATCGCAGGGGCAATCTCTTGAAAAATTGGGTGTCTACTTACCCGAAGCAGCATTCAGTTACGGCCAATTGTATGTTAGACTCTCTCGGGGATAATCGTTTGAAAATGTTCAGATCCAAATACGCCCGAATCGTCGAAGCTCAGTGAATACTTTATGGAAAGAAGTGTTATATAAACTGCATCACGAATGAATCGGTTATTACGGACCTGTATTAAATGGTCATAAAAGGGCAGGCAAAACAATATGACTACGACAGACATATCAAGGCGAGTTACCTGACCTGTTTGTGGAGCAGCGCGGGTCCATTAGTATTTATTTTATTTACTTCGTGAACGCGAGCGGTCATGCGATATTTAAAGCAGAATATTTTTAACTTTTTATACAATATTTTTATGTTTTTAGCACATACACATTTTTTTTACATTTTTAGCACATAAAAGTCCGCTCCCTAGTTATCACCATCATTATTATGGAATTGTCGTGCGTGAAGATAAACGGGAGAGAGAATAACGATATTTTAGCTCGACAGAAATACCTGTTCGTTTTAATATTCTAGGACATCTCTTAATGTCATGGCCATGTAGGGTGAAAGGGTGGGATCCTTTCTAAGTAACCTGATGTGAAGATCTGTATGTTCTCGGCCTCTTAGCTAAGTGAAATGTTGCCCTTGTCATAGCTGTCACTTGTCACCTCACTCCACGGAAGCTTACATTCTCGGAAAACCAAATAACATCTATTACCAGACATACTCCTGTCTTTTGATATCGTTCCATTGATCGTGTACACGAAGGGGTTGTGGATTTATAATGGTGTTCTGATTCAAGTAAAATAAATACAGTAACCCTAGAATCAGTTGCAAAGATGGGGCGAACGACGACTCTCGTGGTGCTGTGTTATCTTTCACAAAGTAAAGAATTAATACCAGGGTGTAATTATCATCACGTAATTTATCATGTAATCTTAATTAGGACTATAATAAAGGAGTACTTAATTATCAATATTGTTATTTATACTGTAGATCCACCTTACACATAAATAATTCACAAATCACACTAATAAAGCTTCTTACGAATAATTTAAGAAAATCACTGAAACGAAATTCAAACTATGAGGCAAGATCTGTTTCGCGAACAAAAGCGAAAAATCGTTTCCTTTTCGCGAAATCGTACATAAATTAATGCGACAATATCACGCCTGTACATATTCCTGAAGAGTTTATCTTGTGTTCTTTTTTTCTCATTTCCCTTACAAGTAGTAGTAATGTTACTTTGAGTATTTGTTGCTTTACAAATTCGTAAACAACTTATATTTATTTGAACTTCTTCATATTTACTCTGCGTTGTAATATCACTTCAAGGTTCGTTAGTTAATCGTACAAATTTGGTGTTGTGAAATGATTAACGTCTTTATAGGAAAGTATGAGGTCCACTGCGAAAGTGAATCCGTTGAGAATCGCACATATGCCAGAAGAGTAGACAAATCTGTAATCATTTTTGAGGTTCCGCGAGACAGTTTCGTCCAAACTCATGTACACATGAACTGCTCCTATTGATACATACAGCAACACTCCCAGACTAGTGTATCCCAAGTCCTGGAAAGAAAAAAATAAACAATGTTAGTACCCATTGCTACGCATACAGTAAATATTTTGAAAATTCCTAGGAATTTATGGTAACCATCACACATTCATTGTTCAAATATTAATCTCACCACCGTAAAGAAAAATATCGGAAGGTATGTTTCTCATTTAAGGGCAAGCGTTAACAGGTCTGCACTGGTCGAATTTCTAGAATTGGACACAACTGTAATTCAAACTTGAGGGATTTATGTACTATCTTTGCTACTCTTGTTGTTCAGTGCGTTAGTCAGAATATAAAACATGGCAATGTGTTGATTGTACTGACAGTACAAGTAATTTAAATCAGGGCTGAACGAATCTCCGAGACCCGGTCGCCTTGGTGACAGAAAAAAATGTGTAGCCGTCTAAAATAGTCCAATTGTGACTGTTAAGTTCCAGTCTGAGGACAACGCAATATTTCCGGTTTGCTTTCCATTCCAGAAATAATGGTGGATCCGAAGATCGCGGGTTCAAAGCCCGGCAGAGATAGCCGAATTTTTGCCGGCCCCGCGGTGTAGGGGTAGCGTGCCTGTCTCTTACTCACAGTCCCTGGGTTCATAGCCCGGCAGAGGTAGCCGAATTTTTGCTGGTGCTGACTCCGCGGTGTAGGGGTAGCTTGCTTGCCTTTTACTCGGAGGCCCCGGGTTCGATTTCCAGCCAGATCATGGACTTTTTTCTGGATCTGAGGGCTGGTTCGAGGACCACTCAGCCTACTTGATTACAATATTGAGGAGCTATCTGACGGTGAGATGGCAGCCCCGATCTAGAAGGCCAAGAATAACGACCGAGAGGGTTCGTCGTGCTGACCACACGACACCTCGTCATCTGCAGGCCTTCGGGCTGAACAGCGGTCGCTTGGTAGGCCATGGACCTTCGGGGCTGTTGCGCCATGGGGTTTGGTTTTGTTTGGTTTGGAAAATACAGTTTTATTCACGTTTGCGAAACCTCGATAAAATCCGTTTAAAATGTTGTTTCCTATTTTGTTTGTTGTTGCCATCTCGTTAGCCCATCTAAAGGTGGAGATTATCCCCGACCGAACTCTTCAATGAATGATTTTTATTGTCATGCTAATTAATTAATTAATTAATTATTAGCATTATTCTTTATATCACCTTCGTTCCCGTAGAGGAGTATGGTCGTTTAAGCACAGCGTCTTCTTTGGCCCGTGGAGTTGTAAAGTCGATAAGCGCTCCTACAGTGTAGCACGCTCCGATATGGTTATGTTTTCGGAGACCAGACGAGTTCTACCTAGAAGTTTCTTTTTCCTCCAGTAGATAACTCGAGAGTCCTCTTCTGGACGCTGTACAACCGTCCTTTTATGTTCTTCTAATCATTGCTGGGGCTGTACCTTAATTATGGCCACGGCCGCTTCCTTCCCACTCCTTTCCTATCCCATCCGCGCCATAAGACCTATCTGTGTCGGTGTGGCGTAAAACAAATTGAAAAAAAAAAAATACATTGCTTACAAGCCAATTTTGGTGCTCCTCAAACTCAGTGAAATAGCAAATGACGGCTGTTGTGTAGTAGACAAAGCTTCAAACGAGTAATTTTTTTAGTGATTCTGAAAGAAGAAATGTGTGTTATTTTGCACAATAACGATAGGTGATGATCTGATAGCTTCAGATAGTGAAAGTGAGTGTGATTATGTGTGCAGTTAAAGCGCTGGAAGGGTGAATAGTAATCTAGACAGAAACAATGACCGAGTTTCCTTTTTGTCGTCCATCGTCACTAATATTTTTGACGTACGTTCGAGTGTAGACAAAAACACTGAGGAAAACAATGTTATGCCTTTTGTGAATATTCTCTCAATAATGATTTCTTTAATTTGCACTAATGTAGAGCTCAGCAGTCAAGTAGGCGGCTTTTTAAAAATGGCTGAACCGGGCGAGTTGGCCGTGCGGTTAGCGTCGCGCAGCTGTGGGCTTGCGTCCGGGAGATAGTGGGTTCGAACCCCACTGTGGGAAACCCTGAAGATGGTTTTCCGTGGTTTCCCATTTTCACACCAGGCAGATGCTGGGGCTTTAAATTAATTAAGGCCACGGCCACTTCCCACTCCTAGGCCTTTCCTATCCTATCGTTGCCATAAGACCTGTATGTGTCGGTGCGATGTAAAGCAAATGGCAACAACAACAACAAAAAAATTAAAAAAAATGGCGGGGCCGCAACAGTGGCAAGCTGCTCCGGTAGCTGGTAGTGCAAGTGATACAACGGCCATTGGCTTCAATGAAGCTATTATAAACAGTTTTAGGCGTCGGCATAACTGAACGGTGAGCAGAAACGATATGAGTGATCGACATATATATATCTTGTGATCGTTCGTAACCCTTACACATTACGTCGAGGAGCTAAGCGATCGATCTTGGCGCCAGATTTTCTCCATTGTGTTCTTTATGTACTGCACTACTAACTTCTGTAGTAACTAAGCATGTAAGTACTGTTCGGAATTTTGAACTTTTGTACTAGACGTTAGGCCCCTTTTAACAACGAGCAGCATCATCAAGGATTTTTATACCTGGTTCCTAAGAATTTTCGCTGGCTCTTGGTTTTTGTCTGATTTACCCAGCCGTTATTTAAATTGCACAACAGCTCCATATACCGGCTCTTTGACTGAATGATCTCCGTAGCGGCTTTCAGTTCACAAGTTCGATTCCTGGCCGGGTCTGGCTTTGGTACAGACATGAACGTGTAGTGTGGAACAAAAAACCCTATATTCCTAGCTCTGTCACGCATGCATCCGACATGTACTTATGTATTTATATCAGGGACTTTAGATCGTTATAATATCTGTTTCGGTTCTAATAACTGTTACTACCGAGCTCGATAGCTGCAGTCGCTGGGAAGTGCGGCCAGTATCCAGTATTCGGGAGATAGTAGGTTCGAACCCCACTGTCGGCAGCCCTGAAAATGGTTTTCCGTGGTTTCGTATTTTCACACCAGGCAAATGCTGGGGCTGTACCTTAATTAAGGCCACGGCCGCTTCCTTCCCACTCCTAGCCCTTCCTTGTCCCATCGTCGCCATAAGACCTATCTGTGTCGGTGCGACGTAAAGCAAGTACCCAAAAAAAAACCCTGTTACGAAGCACTGATGTTATTGATAAAAGTTATCGTTGGCCAGAAAAAGAGCGTTATTTATAATGAGTCTAGTTCAGTAAAACAGTTTTGTGGAAGATATATACAAATACTGTTATACAGGACCTCCTCGGCCATTATGAGTGTCCGATACAGAAAGGAAAGTCATTTATGAATTAATACTTAGCAAACGCACAGCCCAGTAGTTCTAGTGCGACTCACTGTGACTCAGTGGCGGCTCGTGGCTGTAAAGTATGGTGAAGAGCTATTACCCGTTCGGTTTCGAGCGACAGATTTAGGAACTTCTTTCTTTCTTTCTTTCTTAATCTGTTTACCCTCCAGGGTTGGTTTTTCCCTCGGACTCAGCGAGGGATTCCACCTCTACCGCCTCAAGGACAGTGTCCTGGAGCTTCAGACTCTGGGTCTGGGGATACAACTGGGGAGGATGACCAGTACCTCGCCCAGGCGGCCGCGCCTGCTATGCTGAACAGGGGCCTTGGTGGGGGATGGGAAGATTGGAAGGGATAGACAAGGAAGAGGGAAGGAAGCGGCCGTGGCCTTAAGTTAGGTACCATCCCGGTATTTGCCTGGAGGAGAAGTGGGAAACCACGGAAAACTACTTCCAGGATGGCTGAGGTGGGAATTGAGCCCACCTCTACTCAGTTGATCTCCCGAGGCTGAGTGGACCCCGTTCCAGCCCTCGTACCACTTTTCAAATTTCGTGGCAGAGACGGGAATCGAATCATAAATAGGATACATATTTAAATAAAACAGCACAACACTACGAATGAACCACCAGCTAATCACACTAACCACTACACCACAGAGGAGGACAAGATTTAGGAACTACGTGTTGTTTTTGGTTGTTTGGTACTCGTACCTCGTACTTGTGACTGGCGGAGAGTCCAGCACGTGACCACGATTTATTGAATTTAATGTTTCGTCATGACCACGAAAAGCTAGTTCTTGCTTACTTAAACAGAGCACTGCATCAATTACCAACTGAAGGAAAAGCCTATTTAAATGTACATTTCCACTGAACTGTACAATTACAATATACAGTCTGGCATTTTCTTTCAGGACATCAGAGATCATATTTTGGTTTGTTTCCAAAGTCTTGAAATCTAGCGGCCGTATTTTATGTTCTGCAGAGTCTGAGTGCTTATGTAAAGAACGTGTTATGTTTAAAAGGGCTGAAAATCCTTCTTTATTCCAAACGTTATTTTTATTGATAAAAGGCAAGCAGGCCCAACAAAACAACTTCCGTAGAGCTGGAGAGGAGCACAACCATGGAAATTCTTAAACCACGATCGTTTGAAACTAAGATTGTAAGATTTACCGGATTGTTTCACTTCTTTTGTAGCACAAATTTGCAGTGATTCAGTAGGGCGATCAAAACGTAGAACTTCATTCTGATCTTCGTTTCTCCAACGTGAAAATGGTGTATATAATAAAATGCACACTATGTCATAAATAGGATACATATTTAAATAAAACAGCACAACACTACGAATGAACGACGATGCGTAAGTACTCGTACTTCACACAGGATGACGCAGGGAAGATGAAACATTCTGCTATGTGGAAACAAATACAGTAGAGACAATACGCGACACTTACGGATTTCGCCTTGCTAAAATGGGAGACAATTCGACGGTGGCGCTCCTAGTGACTTGACTTGAACAAATCGCGCTAAATTCAAATATCAATGGAAATGTATATACGGAAGTGGATAAATAAATTACGTCTAGAAAGAAAGTGGTATTGAGATATTAACTTCGAAGTTGCTAAAGCAATTCTGGATAAATGAATGAAGAATTATTTAAAAGGTTATTATTCAAAGACTGAAATTAGACACATAAACAAGATATGAAATGGGCTGCTGTGAAATGGCTTGATCTTTCATTTATGCGTTACTTTTTTAGCTTTAGCATTCCTGCCTGAACTTTTACGGTTGGATTTGTCTTTTTTCTCATTTAAAAATATTGTATGATCACATTAAGACACTTGTCAATAAAAATATCGGCATATTCCTTACACACATGATGCAATGAATTAACATTTAAAAGCTGGACAATTTTCCTCCTAACATGAAGCCTACTAACAGAAAGAAAAACTACAAAATTCCGGCTTTAATCTGAGAAGAGGGATTAAAGAAAGAAACGTATGAAAATGTTGTCGATAGTGATGCTTTGAGGAATATTTGCGTGCAATTAGAGTAAAAATGTAACATACCCTTGGCTGTATAGTCGAGGATTTTTAAAGTCGCTGGCATGGAAATGATCTGAACAGATCTTATAATTCTTATATAAGCGTAACGTTCCTTCTTTCTTGTACACCTTATCCAAATCACTTCTGTGACATTTCAAAACCCACAGATCACACCTACAACAACACATCGATATTGAAGGTTAACTGCTGCACTATAGAATAAAATATGCGTACTACATTTTATGCCAGTTAAAATATGGGTCGAGCAGGTCAGAAGATTATGAAATACTATAAAAATCACTGTCACTGGAAGAATATATATGCAAACACAATATTACTTACATGTTCTTGTCACGAGGGAACCTGATGAACGACCGCGCATTTTTCTCTACTTCGTAATTACTGCAGCCAAACACAGCACATACCTTTCCCCTCATGTTGAGAGGAGATATCAAGGAATGACACACGCTACTATTTAATTATGTCAGCTCACTGAAAACGCATAAATAACATCAAAAACTTCACACAAAAATACACGTGCTCTTATGAGAGAATCAGTACTGTTCAGGTCTATCCGCTAGAGTGAGTTCCAATAGCTGTCCCTTGATATCTCGCTCAGTGTCGCGTATTGTCTCTACTGTATTTGGTGGAAAGTACGCTGGTGACGTCACGGTTATGGCAACCGCCAAGGCCAAGCGCTAGGAGGGAGCACTTGGGAGGTAGAGGCAGCTGCGGAATCTCTCGTCTTCACTCAGTCTCACGCGCCGTACTGTGGCCGACAGCCGGCGCTTTCGTGAGTTTCCCTGGTTCTCATCAGGTGATGAGGTGCTCCAAACGCCGTACAATAAAACATTTTCTTTCCGTAAAACCAACAAATGTCATAAGAAAAATAAATTTAAGTAATTCATTATGGAAAAAGTAAGTGGTGAAGTGGTACTTCACCTACTTCACCTGAAAAGCCGTCCCTGCTGTGACTAGACCAGTGGTGTTCAACTTTTTGATTGTCGTACCCCACAAATTCAATTGTTTTACCTTCGTACCACATCCATGATCTCCCAGAAACCGTATCTCGCAAGTTCATCTATGGTGATGATATCAACCTCACCATACAAAAAACAGACTTCAATGAGGCAGAAGACATTCTATCCCAAGACCTTAACAAGATGGGTGATTATTTCAAAAAATGGCGTTTGAAACCTAGTCCATTAAAGACAGAGGTAGCAGCGTTCAGCCTAAATAACAGGCTGGCAAACTATCAACCTACGATCAGGTTCGGAAACCACACACTGCAGTGTAATACCAAACCAAAATATCTTGGTGTAACTTTAGACAGGTCCTTAACCTATCGACGCCATCTTGAGAAACTGGCTGCTAAGCTTAAAAGCCCCAACAACTTGCTGGTTAGACTAGCTGGTATTTCATGGGGCGCAGATGCATGCACACTACGAACAACTGCTCTAGCAATAGTATTTCACCAGCTGAATATTGCTCCTCTGCATGGCTCAATAGCTCCCACACTAGTCTGGTTGATGTCCAACTGCACCACACAATGAGAATTATATCTGGTACATTGCGCTCTACTCTTATTCAATGGTTACCATTGCTGAGCAACATTCAACCTCCTCACATCAGACGGCAAAGCGCGATTGTTAGACTGTGGACCAGGATAGCGAAGAACAGTTACCTCCCAATACATCAGGATACAGATGAAAATGCCGTAATGAGACTCAAATCACGGAAACCCGCCTGGAAGACGACAAAGGAATTAGTTAATTCACATTTCAAGCGTGATGAAGTATGGAAACACGAATGGTCTCAATCACACCCTCATGGCATTGTCAACATCAGGGATCCAACTACAAAGTTGCCTGGGTTCAACCCTCCTTGCTCCACCTGGAACACACTCAACAGGATACCCTGCGGAGTAGGAAGAATTGCTTCTGCTCTGCTTCATTGGGACTGGAAAGACTCTCCAGCTTGTGACTGTGGTGCTGAAGTGCAAACCATCCTGCACATTCTGAAGGACTGCCCTCTGCAAATTTTTGCTGGTTCCATCGAGGACATTCACCGAGTGACCTCTGAGGCACTCTCTTGGCTGGAAGAGCTGGACATTCGTCTCTAAGAGATGGAAAGACCCCCACATTAACTTTTTTAATGTGGAGTTTATATATATAAAGTCAACTTTTTTGTGCCTGTTAAGAACTTGTATATTGTCGATTGTCAACTGTAGCATCATACGCTAAATATTAATAAATCTTCGTACCCAACATGATCATCATCTTACGCAGCTTATCCAACTTGCTCAGGGTCCTTGCACGCACTGAGGCATGAAAGAGTTGTGTCCGGGGATTGAAGGTCGCATTCCCTTCCTGACAGCACGGCATTTTCAACTGAAAATACCACCCCAACAACACCAGGAATCAAAGCACGGTCGGCAGGATGACAGGCAAGCAGCTAACCCGCTGGGCAAAGAGAAACCTCGTAGCTTCTTCCGAAGAAACTCAAAACTGAGCGGTGAGCAATGGCCAGAAAATGTTCCTGGCATTTTCATTGCTTAATGATAGCCCAATTATTCGACCATCGGAGCCTTCTATTCCCTTCCCAGGTAACGCGGACAGATGAAGAAACGCTGTTTTCTATTGAGTGCAATTACGAGGTTTTCACGGCCTAGCACTGATATATGTACGAGTACAATTATTATTCCTACATTTACTATTGTACGCCAACGGCCGTAGCCGTGTTGAAACACCGGATGCCGTGAGATTTCCGAAGTTAAGCAACATTGGGCGTGGTCAAGAATTGGATGGGTTGCCACGCGCTATTGGTGGGGGGTAAGGGAATGGAGGAGCGGAAAGGAACTGGCCACCCTACCGCACGTAACCTCCGGCTCAGGCACACCTCTGCGGTGGTTCGGACCTCCCTTCGGGCAGACTACACCCTTACCTTACTATTGTACTACATGCACTGCTACTAAAAAAATGAACGAGTGAATTTCGAAACAAAAAAAGCATTTTTTACATACCTTGTCAATGGGAGCTACAAACTGATGCATATTTTTACAATGAATAGTTAGGAAAGTTGACTCTGTGTAGTGGTAGATAAAAACACTAAATCAAAACAAGATTTTATTGAAAATGAGCAGGCTCAACTCTTTTCTGTACTGCTCACTGAAAACAGAAGCTACTATCGACTGACATGGGCAGGACTATCGATCGACATGGGCAGGAAGAAGTGTGAAATTGTAAGCAAATATTTTCACTCCTATGATGATTTTTATTTATTTAGCGTACGGCTTTTAGTGCCACGAGTGTCCGAGGACATGTTCGACTCGCCTGGTACTGCGTACTCCTTCAGACGACTCCGCGTACCGGGCTGAAAATTTCACGTTTGATAAACCCTGAACAGTTTGAATTATTAGTATTTACTAGGATGCAATAATACACATAATTGTAACATGAAGCAGTGTACCACTTGGAATACCACTGAACTAGACAACTCACCAGCTCGAATTGCGACTGTACATTCATACTGTTACATTTTACCGTTGAGGGTGGTGAAGCTTGGTGTTTTTTTTTTTTTTTTTTTTTTTTTTTTTTTTTTTTTTTCCACAGCATGATTGCAGTCAGTCACTTGTTGATTGTTAGAAGTGCTGGGCACACTAGTGCCAGTAACGTTATCTTTGAACAGGACGAATATTAGTCTGTGCATCATAACGGTGCTGAGATACTGCTTATCACCCACACAGTACTAACATGATGTCACTAGTAACGTTACCTTTGATATTATCAGTCTTTGCACAACGATGCTGTGAGACTCCTTATCAGCCACACAGTACTAAAATGATGTCTCCGTTTTCATGGGACACAATACGTTGACGCAAGAAATGCATTAGTGATTAGTACAACAAAAATTGAATGTAAGCTACGAATGTGTTTATGCTCAGGACAAGGCATAGCTTAATACACGGCGTCTTTGACTGCGGAAGTACATACAATTTTCCTTGCTGTTTCATAAATGCACCAACCGCATGAAACAGTGGATACAGCCAGCATCCTGTCACACATCACGTAATATCATTGTGTGGTGTAGCGAAGGAAGAAAAACTACATGATCTCAAAGTACGGTAAACATCAGCATACATGAGCAACTAAATACTGTACGTTAACAGAAGACAGTTGTCGATCCACATGGGCAGGAAAAAGTGTGAAATTAAGGAAATATTTTCACTCCTTAGATGATGGTTTTTATTTATTTAGCGTACGACTTTCAGTGCCGCGAGTGTCCGAGGACATGTTCGACTCGCCTGGTGCAGGTCTTTCCTTTTTGACGCCCATTGGCGACCTGCTCGTCTCGTTGTGAGATGGTTGTGATGATGATGATGATGATGATGATGATGATGATGATGATGATGATGAAGTAGGGAGAGAGAGAGAGAAACCCGCTGTCGGCTCAAAGCCTGCTCCTATCGGATAATACCAACAGGTCTGCTCAAAGCTTTACGTCTCCATCCGACGGACGAATCACTATCAACAGCGTCATATGCCCTCACTGCATATAAACACTGCGGAGAGGTGTGAAATTGAATCCAGGCTTTTGGCATGCAATCTTAGTTATTAGAAATTGTATACCATCACCTCTGTATCCTACCAGCCAACGTTCTGGTGGTTATTTTTCCACCAACGGGAATCGAACCGGCTAACCACGGCGTCAGACCAGATAGACTTAACGTCTTAACGATCATGGCCACGAAGTGGGTTGCTGTAATGTTGAGAAGAGGCTAAAATGTATGATTAATGATTGTGCGGTAACTCATGTATGTAATGTAAGTTTATTCTACAGTGTACAGTAGATAAAATAAATTATTCATTTACTATACACATGTTTTGTAACAGACATTTTATGAGTAGACTCATTATTTTACTATTGTGTTCATGAATTTTATGTCGAGGATAAAGTACATTTACCAGTGACTGAATAAAATTAATATGAATTTCTCACAGCAAAAATAGTAATCATACGTTGTCAACTTTTTGTACAATAGGTCTTACCGTAAGTAACATATACTGTAAAATTTACATCAGTATTTTGTATGTGTTCCCCTTACATCCACTATGGCCTTCTTGTCATGGAGCCTACACGTTTCGCTGTCGTTTCTTGGTCATTACGAGACCATTCTTCTTTCAGATGTCTCACGAGACCTCCCCTTGATGGACATCTCCTTGCGCGCTTGTTGCGCTATACACCGTTATTCCCTGTCTGTTAAAGTTCTAGGTCGTCCATATCTCGGCTTATTTACAACAGATCCTATACTTCTGACTTACTAAATACATACTGGAGAGTTGCATGATGGTGGTGGTGGTGATTATTGTTTTAAGAGGAAGTACAACTAGGCAACCATCCTATATAACACTAATCAGAAGGAAAAATGGAAGGGATCCGACACTTCGAGAAATGAAGATATCGGCCAAAGGAAGACAAGGGCCACGAAGGGCGTGAAAATTAAAGACTCCCTAACCCTAGCAAACCTAATAGCGTCGGGGTCGGAAAAGAACAAGAGTTGACCAAGGGAGGTCGGATAGGATAGATAAAATTTAGGAGCCTGGCACAAGTAAGTGGAAGCAATGCCACGACTCAGCTGAGGGCCCCGTGGTCGCCAATCAACGCTCCAAAGTTCACAGCCCCTGAGGCCCCTTCTAGTCGCCTCTTACGACAGGCAGGGGATACCGTGGGCGTTATTCTACCGCCCCACCCACAAGGGGAAGAGTTGCATGAGATACCCCTTCTTGTCACAAGGAACCAATTGTGCATTTGACGCCAGTGGTCGACTCAAACTGTCGGCAACTCATTGCACTGTCTGTCGCTTGTAATCACTGACGTACTCTGTACACGTGTGCTGGACTGGCAGAAAAAGTTATAGTGGGTGCAGTTTATGTAATATACTTGAAAGCATTGTACTGAGCGGAGTGGTTTGTGCGTGTTAACACGCTACGACTATGGAGCCCAGCTCTGCATTCGGGACACTAGTGGGTTGGAACCCCACCGTCAGCTGTCCCCAGAATGATTTTCTGTGATGTCCTATTTTCAGTTGCAGGACATTTCTGTCAACAGGCTATTGCCGATTCCTTTCTCCTCCTTACCCAGTTTCATTCACCATAATTTATTTCATCTTCGTTAACTCCTTAACTGAGGTTGGCATCAGGAATTGAAAGGTCTGGTGCAAGAGGGGGAAACTTCATTTTAGCATCTTTTTCAGGAGAGACATAAAACTGATTAACGTCTTTCATATAGCTTGAATAGTTCGGAGAGAAGCACCTAACTTCAGACGGTAATGCGTGGGTACAGTTTGAAAGTTCAGACTGATTAGTATTATTTATATTAATATATATTTAAAATGGAGTTACCTCTGTCTTGCACTAAAATATTAAACATATTTTTAAATATTTGAGAATGTCTCTTTATTTAAATCATTAACGCGGAAGATGATAAAGCGAATGTAGAATAAAGGTCGTGCTCTTTGAATCCAAATGTACAAAAGAAAGAAAAAAATAGCAATAGCAAGTAGAATGTTCAATATTTAAGCGTTGTCTTCGTCTTCTGTAAGAGAGTCAGTACAGTCTTCACTTGCCTCACGCGAGTTACACTTCAGTGCTCGCAGTAGCACACGTCATTACTTGGTACGTACTGTTCCGCCAATGCCATCGTGTCTTTTAATTTCGCGAGTTTTAACGGCAGCTTACCTTGGTATGCTCATGGAGCAGTAAGGGTAATATTCTGAGATTGCTTCAGTAGCCTGAGCTTGCAGAAGATAAGCATGCTTGCAGATACACTACATTCTGCTACATCACTATTGTGAATGTAACGAAACCCTCGATAAATAGACACTAGAAATCTGTCTTTGGTATCACTTTTAAAGGTTTTTAGGAATTATGATCTTAGATGACTCACACTGATTACATGGAACTTCGATGGTGACGTCGTTTTCACTATTTTCTCGTATTCCGGTGGCAGAAAAATCCTCACTGTTCTGCGCGTGTCCTCGATTAGACCAAAACACCTATCGCAGGGCATAAAACTATGACCTGGTTCAAGAAACCGGAGGGTAATGTTTTCCAGCCTGCCAGCATTAACATAACTGAACTAGTGTCGTATTCTTATTTTGGGCACAACAGTTGTCTGAGAATATGTATAGATGTCTAATATCTCCACTC
This sequence comes from Anabrus simplex, assembly GCF_040414725.1. NCBI lineage: Eukaryota > Metazoa > Arthropoda > Insecta > Orthoptera > Tettigoniidae > Anabrus > Anabrus simplex. The sequence goes on along the minus strand of NC_090271.1, from coordinate 99,639,145 downwards.
AGTATGTTCTCAAAGTAGTGGTTCAGAAGTCTGATTACCTCACTTTCACTTTTCTTTCCAGTCGATTCATTATACATATAAAAGTGTGCTGTCTTATTTTTGGTTCCATAGACACAGAAGTTAAACACCCAAACTTCAGTAGATGCTACCTTGGATAATGGCATGTTATGCTGGTAGTCAATACACATTGTTTCAACAGAAGTCTCCTCCCATGCCTCGCAGATTTATTTCTCATTTCATTGTAGAAACATTCAGCTTTTCTAAGATGCAACTCTTTCTCAGTTGCAAGTTCCTTCTGTTCTTCCTCAGATGCAGTACTTTTGATTTGGTTTGTTATTGTGTCATAGGTTCTGCAGGTGTCCGTCCGAGGGCTCTCAAATGCATAATTAAAGCTCTGTTGAAAGTACCGGTAGTAGAAATCTACGAGACAGTAGGTTTATAGCCTTTACCCTCTACTTTCAAAATATGCTGGTCTCGCTCATATTTTTCTAAATGCATGTCATACATCTTGCTCACATTTAACTCAGGAGACAAATAATATTTATTACTCTGCTTCCTGCAGTAGTGGGATGAACGTTTTGGAAAAGTTGTAATGTGACAGTCTATCGGTTGTCTAATGATTTATGGAATGGCATTGGGCCTGGTTACACGTTTTCCTCTCCTGTCCTGTGAAGGTGTAATGTTTGCTGCTATGTAACTTCCAAAGCGCTTTACACGCTTTTTTGCTGATCTCAAATATTGGACCGAATGTTATTTTGCATAGCCTAAATTCCTTTGGTCCCACCCTAGCCTAAAAGGAAACAATATAGGTATGAAACTCCACTACTGTACATAGCAACATATAAACAGTCATACATTTCTGAAAGACTGCAAGCTCGACAAGTCGTAGTCCCTGTTGTTGGTCTGTGTCTCACGACGCTATGTACCGTTATTAAACCACTCAGGTATGGATCTTGTTGTTCTTGATTTGGTATTTTACAGTTAGATGTCGAGATATCACTTTTTTCATCATCTCTTTCGACAAGCAGTTTCCCTTGTATTTGCAGTCTTTAGCAGGCTTCCTTTTCAAGCAACACCTGTATATTCTTCGCCCCTAGCACGTTTCAAATTCCTCAGATTCCTTTTCCACTTCATTGGATTTCTAAATCGCTTTTGACGACTCACATTTATATATTCCCGCGAAGATTCACTTCCGGTATCATTACTGGGGTTAAATCCACTGCCTGAATCTGCACAAGGTTCACTCACTTCACTATCATCCGCCATTTCTCCAACTAACAACTGGAGAAAGCAAAGCAACATGCATAAGAGTCGGAATGTGCGTCTCCCTACCGAGCGATTGCTGAACCACTTTGGCGCAAGAGAGAGGTACATCCTGGAGGTCTCTCTCTCTTACCTCAAATGCAAGAGGGAGTAAAGTTCTAATCACTTTTTTTTACCGTCAGTTTCCAGCGTATCTACCTCATTCTTGCATCAAAGATGTAACTAATTTTACTGCACACATAGGTGCGATAAACAGTTTTTCGCGAATTTTGTGTCCCCCACTTGCATCAAACCCTTCAGTTGTCCGGCCGTAAAAACGTGCCATTTAAATTCACCTGACCTCATCTCCGACCCCGTATCGGAAACGTGACTAAGGGGTAGACATACATATACATACGAGCCGCTTATGTGTTATCATTGAATATCCAAAGCAGTTTGGAACCCTATTTTGCATAGTATACTACGGTTATATTTAAAATACATATTCAATTTTACAATGAAAATGAATTCATGTATCTAATCGGTGGAAAATGAAGTGGATGAAGTTAATAAAATATTTGAACAGCATGGCTTCTTAAACAAGTGATAAAGGAGTTTTGATAATTCAATGTTGCAATGATTTAAATGGAAGTTCAAGTCATGCCTTCTTCTTTCAAATGCAGCACATTCAAACAGTAGGTGGTTCACTGTTTGTGAGGATCCACAGACACACATGTAGCCATCAGGACAATTGATTACAAATCGATGAAAATAATAACCGAATTTGCCATGACCAGTCAAAAATTGAGTTATATCAAAGCTTGGCACCAACACGTTTCTTTGCAGGCGGTTGAAAACCTCAGGAAAGAATATTTCTCTGGTGACTTGGCCTCTAGTGGAAGAAGTCCAAATGTTGTTCCATTGATGGGTTACTTGCTTCTTTATTATGTTTTTAGCGTAGCTAGGTGACGTTTTGTCATAAGTAATTTCCAAATTAGATGTAGCCGCTGCTTTTGCCGGAAGATCAGCTTTCTCGTTTCCAGATATTCCACAGTGATAGTGAATCCAGTCAAAACAGATGTGCGGACTTTCTTGAGCTGTGGTTCTAATAGCTACAGCTATTGGATTCATATTATATTTGTTATTTATCGCATTCAACGCAGCTTGCGAGTCACTTAATAACCGAGATTTCTCGTTGTTAGATTTGCACCATTCGATCACAGATTTGATCGCCCACAGTTCAGCTCTGGAAAATAGAGCAAGTGAAGCGAGTTTGTACTGGGATGAGAACTCCTCAGAATCGTATTCATGAACAACTAAGACGCATCCAACGTTGTCCTGTTCATCTGTACTTGGTATGCGAGATCCATCTGTGTAAATAAAGCAGTTATGGGTAATTGAACAATTTTCATGAATGAAGTTTTTGAAGAGACTTGGGTGATCAGACTGTAGAAAATGACAAGGTTGCTCTAGAGTGGTATTCAGAATGGGCATTGGTGTTACTTTGTTTTTCTTCAATAAGTGAGTTCAGCTTTTGCTATCGCTGTCAGAAATAGTGGCCCAATGCCTGCAATGAAGAGCTGCGTCAGTAGAGGTGGTGCGGTAAGCACGGGAAATATGACGAGCAAATCCTCTTTGAATTTGCATCAATTTATACTGAGCCCATTTCTTCTCAGATGTCATTCGAAAAAAGGAAGCACAATACAATATCAGAGGTACAAACGCAGTATCATAAATAATTCTCAGTACCTCTGAATTTAGTCCCCAAGGAGGTCTTCAGGCAATAACTAAACCTTGCATAAACTTACTGCCTTTCTGTTGTAGTTTGTTGAAATGGGCCCTGAAGGTTAACTTCTTGTCAAGCACAACTCCTAGATAAAGAGAATATGATTTTCCATAGTGATATTTTGTCCATTCATTGTAATTTTATTCTTCCTCAGTTTCCTTTTCATTGTAACAAGCATGGCCTTTGTTTTCTGGGGATAAAAGTATATAAAATGTCAAGAGACATATTTGCTCTTAACTCAGGTCCTGCGCATTGTCTGCTTTAATTAAAAGAAGGACGTCATCAGTGAAGGCCTCAACTTTACAACCAACAGGGAGACATACAGTTAGGTCATCGTACAGAATGTTCCAGAAACTAGGACTGCAACTAGATTCTTGTGGGCTCCTATTCAGGAGCTTTGAAGAGACTGCTGATCCGACTTGAAGTTTAACTTTCCGATTTTGGAAATAAGATTGTATTCATTTATATAATTTTTTGGGACAAAGCTTCTTTTTCAACTGAGTCAGAACTTTTGGCCACCAGGCATTACCGAATGCACTGGAGATATCCAGTGATATTAGGATAGCTACTTCATGCATGGAGAAAACAGTCTCAGCCCATTCTACTATAACAAGAATAGCATCTTCTGTCGATTTTTGTGGAGTTAATTCGTACTGGCATTGAGTTAAATGACTGTTGCTTTATAAGTGGTACATGACCCGATCGATTATCAACTTTTCAAAAATCTTCCCAGAACTGGAAGAAGGCAAATAGGCCTAAAAGATTTAGCAGTAAACATTCTTGAAATAATTCCTTTAGGGATTATTTTAACAATTGCAATTTTCCAAGAAGAGGCTAAACACCAAGCAATTTTGCGTTTCTGTGTCGTCATATTTTTCGGAGAAGAAAGAGTTGATAAGAACATCAGCAGTGTCGGAGAAAGATTTTGTAAAATCGGTGTCTGATTCAATTGAGCCAATAATATTATTTGATGTTTTAATATTATTCAAGTTTTCAGGTTTTCTTGTTAATTAAAAAAACACCCAAAGAATTACATTTCGTAGGGAGTGAGCAGAATTCTTTCCATTTTTCTGATTTTCTTATTAACAAATTATTCTACTGTTCCTCAACTGTCAGGTATATTTCTTCGTATCGCTGACGGAGAAGAGGACAACGACTTCCTTTGTAACGTCTGTGACAAGCAAGAACGCGTTTACGCATGACTGTTAACTCTTCGTTCCACCATAATGTTTTTTTGAGGTTTCTGAGATATTTTTGGTAGTTTTGCTTCAGAAATTGTTACTATGGCATACGTTAGTTCGTGTATAGCTTTTTCTAGGGTTTCCGCAATATTGCTGAATTCTATTTCTTCTGATATGTTATGTGTTGTAAATCCATCCCACTTTTTGACACCTGAACTATAGAAACGAGTGATTGTGACATCATGCTGTAAAAATAATTCCTGTTTACCTCTCTCACTGGCAAATGTACCGACGTGAATGTACAGTAATAATAATAGTGGCGAGAACTAATGACTGTACGTTCACCTAGCAGTAATTATTATTCTGAAGTGGCTAATAAGACAGATACATGCTTTTCCATTTCGGATAGGACTCTTAACATCGGCTGAAGATCGTTAAAATATAACTCTCCTTGTCGGGCCTGCATTTCAGACCTAGATAACAGTTCTCTATATCTCACCTGTAAAACTGTCATGATGGACTGAACCGCTATAAATACTGCAAGTCTCCGGCCAGCATTAACTGTTCTCAACAATATTAAGAAACAGCATAACTGTTCCAACACGACGGGAATATAACTCTTTCAAACAGTTATATCGAACAGTTTGGAATCCATGATTTATGCAAATACAAGAGTAATTTTTTGTTAACACTTCAAATGTTTGCCTAATAGTTTTTTTCCTGATTGGATATACGGAGTGTATCAGAACTATATCAACAAAAAAAAAAAGTCAGGGATGCTCTTCGTGTTATGCTAAGAACGATGGTTCAGTCGGATTGGCGGAGAAATTATTTTCTTTTCAAAAAATGAGGTTACTTTGTTGCTTCCGGGCGCGGGATTCAAATGTTCAAACTTGCCGTATTTGTTGTGCCAGAGAGCCAGCCTTTCGCTGCCTGTTGCTGTGCGTCAGACGAGGGAGGGGAAGTGGGAGACAAAGGTAATGCTCGGTGCGAAAGCACAAGTTTCCTCGTTGGACTCGCACAGAATTGTCCTCATCTCTTACAAGCAATATCTCTGTCTCTATCATACACCCCACTTCCCCTCCCTTCCCTGAAGCTCGGCAGTGATTTCATTATCGTTCTTAGCATAACACGAATAGCATCTCTGGGTTTTTAGTCGGTACAGTTCTGATACACCCTGTATGAAAGTCAGAAGTAGGTTCAATTCCATTTTTGTTTGTTTGTGTCAAAATCACGGCAACACGGCTTAACAAAATTTCTTGAAACTCGGTGTTTAAGTTCAGTGATAGGGTGTGCACTAGACTGTGTATTATTTCATAGTATGTAATGGTGTTGCAGTATTAAAGAAACCAACGCAAGAAATGTAAAAATGACTCCGTTCAATCAATCAACCGGCTTCGCTGGTGGGGTCGTGTGACACGAATGGTGGAGGATAGGATTACCTGTATTGCATTAGCTGTATCGAGAAACTATACCTGCATCGTAAAAGTTGTGCACGTTATAATTTCCGAACTTGTATGTTTTATATGTTTTTACCACACGCGAAATAATGACGGAGATATTCATGATTATTAAATTTCTCGCATTCCAAATATCTAGGAAAATATTAACTCTATCGAAACGATGTTAAATGATAGAAAATCAGATTTCCAGTCTTTTAAGTCCGATACATCTTTACCTTGCAAGCTATAATAATGCAGATATTAATGATTTTGAATTTTTATTACTAAGTCCATTAACAGCGAGCATCACTAATATGGATAATGAAGATACAGTACCTATGGAAGAATGAAAGAAAACGGAATCACGCTAGACCTAGCCGGAAGAAAAATTGTGATGGCCTACTGTGTCATAAGCCTCAAAAATATATCAACAATAACCCTCTGTGGGTGGGGATGGTAGAATAACATCCACGGCACCACCAACCTGTCGTAAGAGGCGACCAAATAAGGCCCCAGGGACTCTTAACTTGGGAACGTGGGTTGCAACCATGGGGCCCTTAGCTGAGTCCTGGCATTGCTTGCATTTACTTCTGCTGGGCTCCTCACTTTCGTCTATCCTATCCGACCTTCCTTGGTCAAATGTTGTTGTTTTCTGACCCCGACGGTATTAGGTATCGAAGCCTAGGGAGTCTTTCATTTTCACGTCCTTAGTAGCCCTTTTCTTTCTTTGGCCGATGCCTTCGTTTCTCGAAGTGTCGGACCCATTCCAATTTTTTCTCTCCTATTAGTGTTAATAGAGGATGGTTGCCTAGTTGTACTTCCCCTAAAAACGATAATCACCACCACCACCACTTACCAACAATAACTGATTGACTAGTGTTGTTAGTTGAGGTGCTCTCTGTCTCGTATTTTGCCACTCATCTCCGCTAGATGGTACTCCTGATGTTATTTACAAATGTATCTAACCTGTCAACAGCGGGTACGCACGCGCGTGTGTGTCCCGTTTCTCTGCGGGGTCGGACGTAGTAGTTAGTGTAAAGATAAAATAAAAGTAAATTCATTTATGATCACTTTCGAACAATACATAATAATATTGTACTTCTGTTGAACAAATTAATTCATTAGGCTAAAATAATATTTACCACTGCTGTCGTAGTTTTCCTCTGAAGCACTCTGCCCAGGGAGAGGTATCCAAGTAGGACGAACGTGTTGATAACAACATACGTTGCAAACACAATTGGTATCAGCACCATCTGGGTCTCCGTTTGGTGTTCGATGTTTGTGGAAAGGATCGTGCAAGTAGAGGTAAGCGCCTGTTGAATACGAAATATATACTCATTAGTATATAATTTTAAGGCAAGGATATAATGTGTGCTTGAAACCTGAGAACATGCGTTTGCATTAGATTTTCTCGAAAGTTACGAATTATTTCGCTAATAAATACAGGATGGAAAACACCTCTACTGGGAGAATAAAACATCTAACACAGGGTCAGTCAACTGCGTGTACGTGTGATGTCAGGTAACACGCCACACACTCTGCTCGGGCAGTACTGTAACTGAGAAGTGAAGGCTAGAGGGGCGAGGGCAAACACAACGTCATTCGTAGAGTGAGGCCCAAGGGCTGCAGGTACAATGTGGTATGTGTAGTACATATTCCTCTCTACATATTTTATTGTACCGGTAACGTAACTTTGTTATGAAGTAGCACAAGAGTTATAAAGCAACATTATTTCTACATATACAAACTAAACATTCAACTGTAGCATTCCTATCATTTTCAACAAATAAATATAGATCTTCCTATAAAGATAAAAAGATCGGAGGGGTACGTAGCTTGTCGCACCGTGATGTGCCCGGTTCATCCATACTTATGTACTGTACCACTACCACCACCACTACGTATGGCACTGCACGTGTTTACTACAAAGCGAGGCTGTCTCTTCGTCTCACTCTACGACAGCGTCTCCCCACCTTCTGCGCTCATACGTCACATGTGCTCTCCGACGTCACACGGGCCCTGTTACACCACACGCCAGCCAGTTTGCTGACCCTGATCTAACAGATACTGTCTGTAGCTTTGGTAGTTTAAAAATAAATGGTGGTTGTTCGGCATTGTAAATTGCGTCATCCCTGCTGTTGGTATAAACCCCCACAAGTCCAGCTGGCTTGTGGCCAAACGCTTGCGTTACATGTAAACAACAACGCATCGCTCTTTCGAGTTCTCCGCCGGCTTCGCCTGAGTTCATGGAAAGCACATGGCACTGGTCGCAACAATGCAAGATGTAATTAGGCAATTTACAACAAATATAAATAATCTCACAAAGTGTAATGACCTTCGGCCCTGTATATGTTCACAGTCTTATATCGAAATTGAGTTTTTGGAAACGAATGCATTAAAAAAAATTGTTAACAAATACATCGCAAATGAGAAATATCTTGGTGGCAGTGTTCATTTACAGTAGTGTGATAATAAAGTAAAAACATAAGTACACAACAACAACAACAACAACAAGAGTGCAACAAGCAATTCCATATAATGAAAAATATTCTGATTTACCTACTCGAAAATGTAAATCAGACTGTCCCTTTAGAAGGCCTACACTTCCCCAGTAGTGGGTATTAATGCAAGGTGAGATTCCTACCTTTTACCTGTATGACAGCTCTAACTCTGCCGGGGCATCTTTCTACCAGGCTATTCATATACACTAGCGGAAATTGAAAGAGTTGCACCATGAAGAACCACTTCGATATTTATCAAACTTTGTGGAGATGTTCACCACATAACAGGTATTAAATGATAAAACTTTCAGCACATTCGGAACTGTCCATCACCATCATAAGTATGAGGTATGACCCACACGGGCATGAATACACTTTTATATTCGGTGTGGCATGTAAGCGAACAGCCCCCGAATGTCATCTTGAGGGATTTCTTGTCATACCTGAAACACGTGCTGTGTCAGTTCATGAAGATTGCTGGCTGGAAGCTGATATGACCGTATACGTCTTCCCATCACATCCCAGACATGCTCTATGGGTGACCAGTCAGAGAACTGGACAGGTTAGTCAAGGATCCGTAAATTCCCAAAGGCGTTTCTTGGGTGATCTGCGCTGTGTGATCTTTCATTACTCTGCTGGAATATGCCATTTGGTACCATCGTCATGAAGTGTATGACAAGAGTGTTTACGATTCTTGTAACTTACTGGCGAGCATGTAGTCCCCCTTCAGCACGTACCGAATCCGTCCTGTTGTCATATCCAGTTGCTCCCCACACCATGATTCCATGAATTGGAGAGGTATGCGCCTCGATAATCTTTTCTTCCTGTGACCTTTCACCAGGTCGTCTACGGGCATGTTCACGTCGGTCTGACCTCCACAAACAAAAGCGATACTCATCGCTGAACACCAAAGAATGCCACTCGATGTCCCAGTTGACTCCGGCTCTACACCATGCAAGTCTCCGTTGTCTGTGGTTTAGTGTCAGCGGTAAACAACGCGAGATCTCAACCCAGCTTCTAGTAATCTGTTCCCGAAGGTTCGTGGTGACACTCCTGCCTGTAACCTCTGCTCGGACTTCAGCTGTTGTCATCCGTCTGTTCGTCAGAGTCAACCGACGAATCTTACGATCTTCTCGTGGTGTAGTCCTTCTGGAAGGATCCGTGCCTGCTCTTCGTGCCACACTGTTGTCCTGAGTCCGTCTCGTCACTACTCGTTCTGCAGTCATTGCATTACAGCCAACTGTCTGCACAATATTTCGGTATGATGTTATCATATCCCTCATGCCAGTGATTCGACCTTTCACAAAGTTCGAAAGATGGCGATAAGCTGCCCGTGCACGTCCTCTAGGCTTGCTGTGTTACGATCTCTACTTGAAAAGAGACAGAAATGTTAGAGACATCTAACAGCCATCACGCACCACACCAGCCGCCGTCTTTTGGAATGGTGTTTTCCTGTATTTACAATTAGACCGTACGAGTATGACATTTTAATCATATCTCACAGGCTTGGAAATACTGGGGTATAAGGTTGGTGGCTTTCGGTCCAGGTATTCATGGTGTAACATTTTCCATATCCGCTAGTGTATTTGGAGGAAATCCAGCCTATTCTTTGTAAAGAGCTGTAGCAAGAACACTGCGTGGTCTTGAGTGAAGTCGGTGTTCTACCATCACAAAAGTGTTCTCTGTGATTCAAATTGGATAGGCCAGTCTGTTTCTAAGTGCCTACACACTATTTGGCGAGTAGCATTGTCATGCTAATGCTGATCTCGTACAGTACAAAATGCGGAACTAGTCACAGTGTTTGTTTTTGTACCCTTCCGCTCTTTGATTTCTATGTTGTATGACGAAAGGACCTAGTCCACGGTTTGCAAAATCTCCTCAAAATGTGCCCATGTTTTTGACTTGCTTGCAGGTGTTATTCTCCAGACATTCGCCTCAACCACACCCTCACATACTGAGCTAGTTTCTGCGCATTACGGGCCACGTGGCTGGTAGTTTGCATTCGGGATATGGTGAGTTCGAACCTCACCATCGGCACCCTTGAAGAGTGTTATTCCATTTTCACACCAGGCAAATGCTGAGGCTGTACCTGAAGTAATGTCACGGCCACTTCCTTCACAGTCCTAGCCCTTTGTTATCCTTGCGTCGCTAGATCCAGGGCTTTTCTGAAGAAATAGCAGTTGGTACGACGTTAAACCACTACAAAGAAAAAAAAAGACACTCTCGCATTGGACTGCCAGGTGGTGTACACCAGGACCTCTCAAATGCCCAAAATCTCACGCGTGGATTCCGAGGCGCAAAAGTACTGTGCACCGTGCATCGGTCCGACTCGGCTCGATTCGGACCAGCGTTTTGTCTCGGGGCGACTCGGCTCAACTCTGCTCGAATTGTGGAGCGCTGCTGAGCAAGTGAGAAAGGGGGAGCCATACGGAGCGAGCGAGACAGGCGTAGGAAAGGGAGATACAGCGCTATTGCTAAAAATCAGGAGTGGGGGTCTGCACTCTGGTCAGCCTAGCGAAGACGTCTTTTGCACCTTGCGCCGCGCTATGCACCAGTGCATGCACCATGAGAGGCCCTGGTGTACACGTTTCCAGTTGGCATTTACTAACCAGCATATTTACAGCTCGGAACCCAATTCCTCTTTACACTTGACTCACTGTAATGATGTTGACTGGACAGATAGTAGCCTTAGCCTACGGAATCCACGGGTGAGTGGAACTCGGTGCCTGGCTATTATCATGAACCACCTCCTTAAAAGCTGTCATTAAAGACCTGTTACCTGGTCGTAGGCTTGTTTTGGTTGTGCTCCTATGTTTCCACTCCAGTCATGTCATCAAACAGTCGATTTGACAGTTTGAAAAGAGTTCATATGTTCCTGCACACATCTATATACATAAAGCGCTAACGTGTATGAATCCAGAGGGAGTTAAAAGGTGCGGTTTGTACCAAAATCTTCCAAATCGTCTCAGTAGTACAGGAAAAATCTTGCTTTTCTTGAAAAGCCAACGGAAATGTATTTATTTTATGTAATTCATTTATACTAGTATAGCCTAATAAAGAGAGAATGCGAATTTGTGTATATCTGGAGGGTTATCTCAGAAACTACTGGATCGATTCTAAAAATTATTTTACTAATGTAAATATGCATTATCCCGGAGGGACATGGACTATATTTTATTTTCAAAACAATTCGAGGGGTGGGGGGAGAGATATAGAAATATTAGGGTAATATAGGTGAAATATCGATTTTGCCGTACAAGGACGGGGCAAAGCTCATTTTAAGCCCCTTGACGCAAAGAACATAACTCGAGCCCGAAAACCATGTATTGAGGCGCTAAAACCAACCGTTATGGAGATGGCGTCACACTACCCCTGCTTTAAGAATCGGATAAAAAATGAACTTCCGTAACCATGGTAACGTCAGCTCCAAGTTTCTGCAGCAGCGAGATTATGCATGTACGTTTGGACATAGCTGCCAACCAGAATTGGTAAACATATGACTTACCATCTGGAAAAAAAATATACTGTTGTGTAAGACACTCATACAGCTCTTTTGGGCGGGGATAGATAGGGGGTGAAGTATTAAAAAAATATAAACCCACCTATATTAATGCAGAATCCATTTTTGCGGTCGCTGAGGCGAGTAGTCACACTCCAGATATAATTTAAGTCCAAGATCATCCCCATTGGCACGGCGGTGAGAAGGGGCGGTAAAGAATATGTCCAAAATGATAGAGATTACGGATGAAAGTACGTATGTTCCAGCATAGCTCTCAACCAAACTTGGTACACATAGGACGTACTATCTGAAACAAGAAACGACTGTGGGGGCAAGAAACCCCTAGCACCCAGATATTAATGTCGAATCCATGGTTTTCAAGGTCCCCGAGTGGAACTGTGAAAATCTGGATGCCGTTTAAGTCATAGTTCAGCCCCAGTCGGAATGTCTAATATGACCAAAATTATGGATGTATGTGTGTGTGCTCAACCATACGTTTTTCATCAAGTCGTAGCAGTTGTACAACCGAGCTTGGCATGGACTATCGTGTTATGTTGAGTGTAATGAGTTCGGTGATGTAGAGAGTGCTTCAAAACTTAGCCAGATGGATTAAGAGGGGAGGACTTGGGGAAGGGGATATGAAAATCTGTGGTTCGCCTTATTTTCCGACCTGTGATTGAGTGTCCGCGAATATTTGACCGATGCTTGGTTTGGTGCGGTTTGATGTTCTTATGGAAATAGTGACTCATGCTTGTTTTAACGCATAAGTCATGCATAATACACCGGGGTAGTTACGGTTAAATGGTACTTGATACCAAAGAGACTACATTAAACATTGTGTGCAAAGGAGCTTAATAAGTCAGAAATAAATTCACCCTTCATACGGATGTGGGGAGAAAGTGGGGGTAAGAGTGGGTAGGCGGATTTCCTCATGCGAGAGTTCTTGCACGGGTACGCTAGTTTATTATTAATGTGGTAACCATTTACTCTTCCATATTCGAGTTCATTCTACCCTCAGTAATTTCAGTCCGTGATTTTCTTTCAGGCTAATGGAGAGCCACTTCACCTATTTGTAAATATTTCACACGTTTTTAAAACTTTCTGTTCCTCTGTCCAAATCCTGATGATGCAAGCCTGTGTGATGCAATTCGCTACATGCCAAACAAAATGGCATTGTACCAAACGAGGCATGTAGGTTGATAACTGGGTGTTAGAAACCAGTCCCTCGTTAAAAAATTTACCATCTAGCTGGTAATGCTCCACCTAATATCTGGCGAGAAGCAGTGGTTTTGAAGGAGATGACTTCCGATCGACACTCACTGGTGAGTGGATTTTGAAGTTGTGCGGTGCGTGATATGAGATTTGTATGAGATATGGTTTCTTTTCTCCACCGAACATCAAGATCAGTTTTCCTGACGAAGTGGACGAGAAACTGATTGAACAAGTCCGAATTCACCGAGTGATATGGTTCTTCCATGACTTTTTGCTCGGCTCCTTGCTAATATCTCTTTTAACGAAATACAGAATACAGAATCCTATGGAAGAATTGACTTAAAGGGGTAAATCTAGAGGCGATCAACTTAGGAGCGAGGGTTGGTGACCACGAGTCCCATAGCTGAGTCTAGCATTGCTTCCACTTGTGTCAGGTTCTTGACTTTCAGCTTTCCTATCCACCTCCGCTGGTTTACTCTTGTTCCACTACAACACCTATACTATTAGGGTACGTTTATGCTGCAGCCTGGCTGCTGGCACATCGCTAAGCCTCGCTGCTCGATGTTAGGCGATGATGAAACAAACCAATGAATCTCAATCAGTGCATTTACCCTGGAGCCCGGCTCATAGCTGCGCTGCTGGCTGCTCTCCTTGCCACATCCATGGTCTCAAACACGTTTGATTTTCGAGCCTGGCCCATCGCTGGCAGTCCTGTAACTTGGACTGTGATTGGTTCTTTCAAGGTCACCCGCTCTCCCACTCTTCCTCTCTTCGCACGGGGTAGCTCTTGGAAGTACGTCTTCGTAGTCTAAGAGGTGTTTTTTATTTGCTTTACGTCGCACCGACACAGATATGGCTTACGGCGACGGTGGGATAGGAACGGCCTAGGAAGTGGAAGGGAGCGGCCGTGGCCTTAATTAAGGTACAGCCCCGGCATTTGCCTGGTGTGAAAATGGGAAACCACGGAAAACCATCTTCAGGGCTGCCGACAGTGGGGCTCGAACCCACTATCTCCCGATTACTGGATACTGGCCGCACTTAAGCGACTGCAGCTATCGAGCTCGGTAGTCTAAGTGTTCATACCCTCTATATCTATAATCAAATTATGCAAAATACAAACCGCCTTAACTATCAGTTCCTCTGTTTTGAATTTTCGACTACAGCTGAGAGCTGCCAGCAGCGTGCGCGCGGGGCTGCTGCAGGGTAAAAGCTCCATGGCGAGCAGCCAGGCTATAGCCAACAGCGAAGTGCTAGGGCGAGCATCCATGAGCCAGCAGCGAAGCTGCAGCATAAACGTACCCTTAGGTTTGTGAGCTCTAGAGGATCTTTTATTTTCATTTATAGAGATCATTAGAAAACATAGCGTTGTGAGCTTGCATTCGGGAGATAGTGGGTTCGAATCTCACCGTCGGCAGCCCTGAAGTTGGTTTTCCGTGGTTTCCCCCACTTCCACATCAGGTAAATGATGGGGCTGAACCTCAGTTAAGGCCATGACCGTAACCTTCCCAGTCCTAGCCCTTTCCCAAGTGCGACGTGTTAAACAAACAAACAAACACCTTGCTGCTGACATGAGACTTTGCCTGCATAGCGGACACTCAACAAGCTTTACACAGGCGTCGCTAGATTGAATGTTGCTGTAAAAAAGTAGTTTTCAGCAGCATCTGCTGAATGTGAGTGTGGTGTGGAACAGATTTCAGATGGCATGTATACTCGTGATCAGAATAATTCCGAGTGGAAAAGGAAAGAGGTAATGTTCGGGCGTAGATGGAGGAGAAGCAAGCGAGGCAACGTCACATGTGTTCGTCTTCTAGGACGGTCGGACTGAGGGGCTCGGACGGTTGAGGCGCTGGCCTTCTGACCCCAACTTGGCAGGTTCGATCCTGGCTCAGTCCGGTGGTAATTGAAGGTACCGGTATTCAAATACGTCAGTCTCGTGTCGCTAGATTTAGATTTCGGGAATAAATTCCGGTACCTCGGCGTCTCTGAAAACCGCAAAAGTAGTTAGTGGGACCGGGACCAAAAACGAGTACTATTATTATTCTTCCAGGAGGTGTGGCTTGTGACATTACGCTCTTAGAGGTCACTTCGACTGCCTTTTTTCTCGGGAACTGATTAATGCAATATGGACAGACTAAAGAAACTTGCCATTGAAACTGGAAAAGCATTAATAATGGCGAAAACCAATTTTAGTAACTTAACGTGTGTTGAATTTGTCATTTCTTGACTGTGAATCAGTTTAATTAGTTCATAATGTTTAAATTTTTCCTTATTTGTGGGTTCCGCTTTTTATTTTTTTTACAAACTATCCCGTATTTTTAGCAAGGTATTTTTTAAATGTCTCGGTTTTCAAATACATAACATTCGAACCCTATTATAAGGTGTAATACCTCGCGGTTATTAGCCCCTATACATCAGAAAGATAATGAGGATGACGGTTTTTTAGACCAAAGGTATCGACGAAATGTCACTGTAATATTTGTCCCAAATGGAACACAATAATTGCTTTTACACCAATAAAGTGAAAAATCCGCGGTAAATTAAGATATCGTCGTTACTAAAGAAATATGTAGCCTATACGTACGTACGGGTTGTAGACAGGACTCCCTTATCTTGTATTCCGCTGTTCGTACCGGCTATTGTTTCTTTCTTGAGGTCCAGCGCTTGCACCGACGAATGGAAGTGCTATGTATGCGAATTGTCATTATCTTTGTCCATATGACTAGGGCGGGCTGTTCAAACGGCAAAATAGCATGATCCTTGGACCAATACATATATTACTTGTTTGTTGAAAGGAAAATAGCATGATTCCTGGACCAATAAATATATCATTTAATGAACGAGTTAGGGTACAAAACGAATGAGGAACATGAAGAAAACGACACCTAATTAATTCAAACAACTTCAGTGAGCAAAGACATCACACACGAAAGTGTTAGACAAACAAAACACATACGGAAGCGCTGCGACGTAGCAGAAAAAATAATTGTAAAGTAGTAAAGTATGTATCCATATTATTCCCTGCAAGTAAAATATTTCTTAATTTACCGCAGATTTTACACTTTACTTGAGTAAAATGAATTATTTAATTTAATTTCGCACAATGTGCATAAGTAGAGGACATACTCTTAAGCATTTTCACAGAATTTTGTCAGAGATATTTCTCTGCGCTTACATGTCATTACGTGATATCTGTCACATGGATTATCACACGGACATATAGCATATATGTCTGTGGATTATCACAAAGTTTGCATACGCATAGTTCATCCGGTTGGTGGTAGATGTCTCTCGTGCAGATACGGTGGTGAAAACCATGAACAGCAAAACGCTTCATGATGCGTCTCAATGCATAATTGGCTTTTATCCATTCTCTGTTGACCATAGCATCTGTAGCGTAAAATTCAGGAAATATTTCTTCTCTTTTTCCTTGCAGTTCTCGGAGTAGACTCTGGTATGCTTCTGTTGATGGCAGGCATAGGTTGTTTCTCAAATCCTCAATGTAGAAGGATTCTCTGGCGAGAACATCTGTCAGACGTGAGGATGTATACTTTGAAATACACAACGCCTTTTTCAGGAATCTTGCTTTTTATTTTTCGATTTCCTTAAGGTTCTTCTTTCTTAGTTGGTCCCAGATTAATGTCAAACCATATGTCACTATTGGGGTGATTTTTAACTTAAATTTTTTTAACGCAGTACTTAATGATAACTTCCTTAAATTCGGTATACTGTTCATAGTTGATAAAGCGGCGATAACTCTCTCCCGAACGTGGAGACTGTATACATTTCCGTGAGTCTGTAATGTGATTCCCAAATATTTGTCATGTGTTACGATCGATAGTGTGTCTCTTTTATAAATTATAACATCGGTAAAATGAATTATTATATTCCATTTGGGACAAATATTACAGTGATATTTCGTCGGTACCTTTCGTCTACATAGCCGAACAGGACTTTTGAAATGAGAAGAAAATCGTAAAGGTCCGATCGGTCGAAGAATGGGGAGAACGGAATCATAAAAGAAGCAGTCAAGCCTTAGCCTCCAGTGCCCTTATTGGACACCGGCGATCCTACAATGTCCTAAGCTCTTAAAATATATATTTAAAAAAATGTTACACTGACTATTATGATTAAGTGAGGTCCCTTCTGCTCAGCGGCGTAACATTAGGGCCTGCAATGCCTTTAATGGCCACCGCAGACTCCTCGCAAAAACATAAAAATAACTAACTTATATTTAGCCTAATGTCACTTTGTACGGAGCTGATTAGGGCGGTTTTGTAGAATCAGTCGATTTTTTTTTTAAATACAATTTTTACCTAGAGAAATTGCCGTTTGGTTGCATATAGAAGCAGTGTAACACAGCACAGCTGTAAAATATGCTTACCTTTGCCATCTCTCACAACATCGCGACATACTCCGCAGAAATGACCTGCACCAAATGATTTAAAGACAACTACAGTAATGATAATTGATATCAAAACATCACATTTTAGTTAGGAACTTCCAGTTTCTTGATGATTCCTGACAGATTACGCACATACTTTGCAGAACATTGAACTTTTGTTATACATTTATTCGGCAAGAGTGCATATAGCCAATGAAATGAAATGGCGTATGGCTTTTAGTGCCGGGAGTGTCCGAGGACATGTTCGGCTCGCCAGGTGCAGGTCTTTTGATTTGACTCCTTTAGGCGACCTGCGCGTCGTGATGAGGATGAAATGATGATGAAGACAACACATACAGCCAGCTCCCGTGCCATTGGAATTAACCAATTAAGGTTAAAATCCCCGACCCGGCCGGGAATCGAACCCAGAACCCTCTGAGCTGAAGGCCAATACGCTGACCGTTCAGCCAGCGAGTCGGACATATAGCCAATAAGAACAGATCTCAAAGTAACAATCAGTTCGGTTTCGACGAAATATTTTTGCGCGAAGTTAATAATAGGCTTATCAGTTGGTCGTTTTGATATTTTTCACACTTTATTTGGACAATTGGATGCCGTTATGCATCACTAGACCAAGCGCCAAAAGTTGGTTGCGAGATAATCGCGTTTAAATTTGGTTCTATGTGTAAATTCGAGCGAACATAATTTTGCTAAATATGGTATTACTGGCGTTGTAGGATAATAGATTGTACCTTCTCACCAAATTTCAACATCTTTATACTCGCATTACATAGATTTTATTGAAGAAATGGCGCTTAGTCTACTGATGCAATTTAAGGTTTTTCTCAAGTGCGAATAATGTATCACGATGCTACACCAATAACCCCCAACTTTTGAGTATCTACTAAAACTTCAAAAAATATAACGTGGCGGCAGCCATGATTAAAAACCGAATCTCCTACTGTCTGAAAAGGCCTGCTAAGTGCTTGATCCACCACGAGCCGCGCCACAACTCCGGTACATTATTCAAGTTTTATATAGAGAAGTTCTAATAATGTTATTTGCTTTACGACCCACTAACTACTTTTACGGTTTTCGGAGACGCCGAAGTGCCGGAATTTAGTCCCGCAGGAGTTCTTTTACGTGCCAGTAAATCTACCGACACGAGGCTGACGTATTTGAGCACCTTCAAATACCACCGGACTGAGCCAGGAGCGAACCTGACAAGTTGGGGTCAGAAAGCCAGCGCCTCAACCGTCTGAGCCACTCAGCCCGGCTGGAGAAATTCTAGAAGGGAAGTTATTCTCTAAAGTCTTTGCTATAACGACTTACTGATTTGAGGAATGTCAACTTATCTGAGTCAAATACAAGTGGTAAGACATGAGCCATTGTAGTCTATACAATTTTTGAATGGATTTTCCTTCACGATATTCTGAGAGTACAGTATTGACGTGATATTTTTAAGCCTATGGGTAAGTTTTGTTCTGCTTGAGACAGAAAATGTGATTAAAGATATTTTCTCCCATAAATACACTCAAATCACTGGACAGGTAATAAGATTGTTGCTCTCAGTTCATTCAATCTCGAAATCAGGATCTCCATTAAATCCATCTACGTCATCCACGATGTCAGAATCTGCTTGAAGATTGTGGTAAAATTGTTTGGCATCTGCAGGTATTAGGAGCAACAGCGAACCAAAGTTTCTTAGTTTGGCTTCAGAGATAGGTTTTCCTTTTGGCCACAAAGCTATTAATGACTGGTGAAAGGGAACTCTACTTTCCCGTGGTCGTCCCTGTCTTGACTTATTTAGATTTACCTCCTGAGATTCACCATCAAATTCTAGAGAATGATTCTCAGACGCAACCTTCTTAGCAAGCTGCATTAGTAGCGTTGTCCTTCTCCTTACTTTTGGAAGTACTTGATACATCGCTGAACTCCGTCACTTGATAAACCACTCAATGTATCACCACGTATAAATGTCAGCACTATCGAAAACGCGAGCTCCCTCGCTGTCATCCGCGCGCAATGTGAGGAATGTGGCGCTTGGTCTAATGATGCAAACTGGAACGTCGCATAGTCTACTGATGCAATTTACATTTTTACTGATTCCCGCTTTGTCGCTTAGATTTTCTGTTTACTAACAACTAACGGCCTCTTGTAATGCAGTGGGGAATTTTTTATAAATAGTTCAAGCCTTCCTCTACAAGATGGCGCTAAAATCTCAATTTTCGCCAAATGGCGCTTAGTCTACTGATGCATAACGGCATCCAATTTTTTATTTAATTTTTGCTCGTATATTTTTCTGTGTTACAATCGAATAAATTATTATAACCGAAACTTCGGTATCGGCTACAGAGTATAGTTCTGTAGTTAATGCAAAATTAAACCAATTAAAGTTCAGTACGAACATCTACTGGTAATCTGATGTAACCTATTAAAGATTATTTTTTTTAATTATCTTACAATAACGAATATTCCTTTTGTTCATATAACTTGACATTAAGTTTCATTACTTCTACCTGCTGTAATTAAATTTATATTTACCCTCAAACTGCGTCTCGGGATCATTTATGATACCGCTGAACTAACTTGTTCTTATAACAGGTAATCATAGCCGACTACAGTTATATGCTGGAGTCATGTAAGTTTGGCAACGTGCAGCGGAGGCCAAGATGAAAGCGCGGGAGCTATCCTTGTATGTTGATGTGTGGTGAATTTCGTCTTGGTTTATTTTTATTTTTTACGGATATGTTCGAGTATATTAACAAGGTAAGCGATTGTATAAGCATGCGTCGAACCCGTTATCGAAATGAGCTTATGTGAAGGCGCAGCAGGGCTGTGTAGCTTGGCAGATTCAAACCTGGCTCAGTCCGGTGGATTTTGAAAGGTGCTCAAATACGTCAGCTTCGTGTCGGTAGATTTACTGGCATGTTAAAGAACTCCTACGGGACAAACTTTCGGCATTTCGGAGTCTCCCACAAACCGTAAAAGCAGTTATTGTGACGTTAAATTAATAACATTATTACTTTTGAAGGCGCAGATTGAATTTGTATCGTAGCAACTATAGCATTAAAAAAATAAGGTCTTGTTACCTCGCTTAGTTTCCCTTCAGATGAAGAATTTAAAAAAAAAATGGATTTGTCACTTTAAACGGGATAGGGCCGGTGACCTTCGATGTTAGGCCCCTTAAAACAACAAGCATCATCATCATCATCATCATCATCATCATCATCATCATTAAACGGGATAATTGGGGAACCTAGGAAGGAGTCAGTCGTGTGCATAAGACATTTCACAGACGAAAGTTTTTCAACAGGGGATACAATTTGTGATAGTAAACCCAACGTAACTATACTACCATCTAAACCCAACGAGCTTCTTCCTGATGCATGTCCAATTATTTTCCCAAATTTGCCAAAATATTTGTCATCGAAAAGTGTGAAAAGAAACGGTCCTGAAGGTAGGAGACTGGAAATGAAGAGTTGGGAAAACAAGATGAAGGTCGATTTGCCAAATGTAAGCCATTTACTTAAAATTCACCAAGATATGAACGTATCTGTATATATTAATAGTTATCAGGTGTCGGTAAAAGAAATTGTGTTGAATGTGTACAAAGAAATGTATTGAAAATGCTTGACAAGCTCATAGAGTTTCGTGAGGTGATGACCTACTTTATATTTTTAAGGGAACATTTTTAACGTTACACTAAAAGGAAAAACAGTTACTAAACACATTTCGTTTGAAACTGTGAAAGAAAATTATTTACTGTTAGGGAAGTTTCAAAGTAATAACTTTAAAAGGTTTGGTCAGTACTGATAGCTTAGTGGTTATAACTACAATGTTACTACACTTTAAGTCCTAGTAAGTGAGATGAAAATTAGGATTACGGGTTTTCTAGGCTTGCAGTGGTGGTGGTATGGTGAAGTGCAATTTGGCTGTAGCCAATTAGAAATATCTGATTCCATCGAGGCAAGTGATATTAGGCCCAGTGTGGAAGTAATATACAAGTTGAACTTACTTTTATCATGTTAATTTTTTGGTGGGTATTTTGAGATATCAGGGGTAATATACTTTTCTGGGTATATACTAAGAACAATATCCATAAGGATAAGCTGTGACACGTTTAGGTCTCCTGCAGATTAATGAAACAGATAACCCCTATTTTGAAAAACTTCAGAGAGGTGGGTTAGTGGTGCCATCAGATGGTGTTGTGTGTGTCTGCATAACAGTGACAGGAATATTTACCTTGCTGGGTATGTGAGAATTACAAGGAAGACAATCTGGATTGTGAAAATTATAAAGAATTTATCTTCTCTCTATCCAGGGTTGCTTTAGGAAGAGATAAAAAAGAAATATTTCTGGTTTGAACGTGGTTATTGTGGATTTGACAATAATGATATTGATAGATTTTTTGACTCCAATGTCGTGTTAAATAATTATAGAAAGCAAATGAAGAATAAGAGTTATGTCAGCAGTGAGGATAAAAACATTAAGCGGTGGAATCTGTCAACGCTCCACAATAATTGAGCTTGTGAATACTGTTCTTAAAGTGTTTTGTTTTTATTGATGTAAAGTGTGTATTTCTAATTTCAGTGAATGCATTAAATGATGTGTGTGTTTCTTAGTATAATTTTACGAAGAGTGTGCATTTATCATAATCACCGTATTGGTCTAAATGTAGTGAAAATAGGTGAAGTCATTCAAAGTAGGACCCCCCTTTTCTCTCGACCTCCGCTTGACAGATAGGTACAGCGTTGCCAAGCGTACCTTCCGGTTTTAACTGGAGATGGTTTTGCAGGTAATAGTTTCGTATGCTACTGTTGGTAGTCGCTCTACCTTCCCGCCTTTGTGTCGTTTAACTGTTGCCAGGTTAGCAAGATTCTGCTCAGTTTAGTTCGTTTTGTAGCAGTGTGATAATCGTTAGTAGTAGCACATTCCAACCCACGACGCAATTTATGTCGTAAATGTTGTCATGCTTGTTCGTTCATGGTACTAAGGTTTGTGAGTGACTGATGGAAGCTGTGGGTACGTTATGTGATGGCGTCTGTCACAGAAGTTCGTGTTTCAGTACTGGACTCTAATTTTTCAGAAATATTTGGAAATGAATTAGATATTGTCCCCGACGGGGATGCTGATAATGGTGAGCAAAGTGATCGCGATGATGCCAATCCCGATTTTAATTCTATACATGATTCTGCGTCTGAGAAGAGTAGAGTACACCAAATTCACAAGTAACTTTGTGGTCACTCTCTGGTGAGTCATCAGCTATATATGGCAGAAACAGGTATAAATGCTGATTTGTCAAGAATGTAGAGATGGAATGTGTAGTGCCAATTGAAGTGTTGTGGAATACGACTGTATGAGAAACACGAACGTAATTCTTAATTTTTCTAGTTGCTATAAGCTTTGCATTTTCCATGAAATAGACTTCATTTAATTTATGCTGATCTTTAATAAAACTCTTACATTTCTTATTATGTTTGAATTTGACTTAGTGATGTAATGGTCGCATACAATCGTTTATAAATACTACCATTGTTAACACTGCGCTGCTCGCGCGGATTACAATTGTCATCCATATTAATTCCTTTATGCTACCTAAAGTATTAATATACGTATTTCACAGGTCATTTTATCTATTTAATATCGGCATTATCTATTCGAAAAATTATACGTTTTATTATCGAAACTTAATATCACGTGCTACAATCAATCTTTTGAAGAGTATGACAGAAATTCCTCAACCACTTTCATTGTCTATTGCCTCCTCTTTTGTTTCACACGAACAGCGGAGGCAGACTGTATCTGCGTGATAAGCGCAAATTCATTTGAAACACGTACTGCTGGATTTCAGGGTGGTTTTGTTGCGACTTCTTCCGCACATGTAGCAACATCCTCGCGCTACACCTTGCGGACGGTTAGCGGGTCTCTCATCATCTTCAATTCCAACAAATAACACAGCCTCTTCAGTTCTTTGCGAACCATTTCTTGTTGTATCCTCCTTAATATATGAGATTTGGTGAGATCCATTGACAGGTCATAGCCTATAGGAACTTTCTTCTCAAAATATTTGGAAAACCACGGTTCTTCTTATGAAAGACTAACCCATTGATTCCACCAAATGTTCATCAGATCAAAAAGTAATTTCAGTGGCCAGCGTCGACGGTTTCTAGAAACATCGTACTCTCCTTAGGTAATGTCCCATGTTAGGAATACTACAATCAGTCTGAAAATTTCGTGAAGATGATACAAATTATAGGTAACTTAAACAAGAAAGTGTAATGTCAGTGCTCGCATGGATGACTCTTGCTTTTTAAATGCCATAATAATGAAGTATCTGGAGAAATTAACCTTAAACTTCAAATATATCATCGTAGTAAAAGAGGCTAATAATGGTATAATCAAGAAATTTCAAACAACAGAGTTATTCGCCTGTACATACCCGGTGCAATTAATGACCTCGCGACGCAGTTTATACACTGGAAATGTCACGACGCAGTTTGAGTGTTAAGTTATCCATAGGTTTTTCATTTTATTTGAGGTGGGCCCGAATTATTATTTTAGTAGGCGGCCCTGCTTCTGCTGTCACTCATCTGTGCTAGATGGCATTAGTGGCTGCAGTTACAAAAACTAACCCGTCAACACAACAGTTAGTCTGAAATAATGCCAAGGCATTTTGTTGTTATCAACAGAGTAGAGTTGTAAGAATAAACTTACCAGTTCTGCTGTTTTCAAGAGAGTTCGTAGCTTCCTGACGACAGCTTGTGTTTGGGTGTAGACACTCATACTGTCGTTTCTACCTACAGTACTTTATCACTGGCTTTCTGCTTCGATTAAAATCCCCTTTTCCGTTCGACTGGAGAAGTATGTCCTGTTTCCTCTTGAAGCCAGCCGCCACAAATTACGTCGTTTTCCTCTTTTTAACATGGTAGGTAGTACTTAGTAGGAACGCGTGTAAGGAGGCGATATTCCATCCTCCATTTTTTGGATGATATGAATGAAAATCAATCAATCAGTCACTATAGATTTGCATTTAGGACAGTCGCCCTGGTGGCAGGTTCCCTATCTGTTGTTTTTCTAGCCTTTTCTTAAACGATTTCAGAGAAATTGGAAATTTATTGAACATCTCCCTTGGTAAGTTATTCCAGTCCCTAACACTCCATACTAAAAACGAATATTTGCCCCAATTTGTCTCTTAAATTCCTGCTTCAGCTTCATATTGTGATCTTTCCTACTTTTAAAGACACTACTCAAACTGATTCGTTTACTGATGTCATTCCACACCATCTCTCCGCTGACGGCTCGCAACATACCATTTAGTCGCGCTGCTCGTTTCCTTTCTCCCAAGTCTTCCCAGCCCAAACTTTGCAACATTTTTGTAACGCTACTCTTTTGTCGGAAATCACCGAGAACCAGTCGAGCTGCTTTTCTTTGCATATTTTTCAGTTCTTGAATGAACTAATCCTGGGAGGATCCCAAACACTGGAACCGTAATCTAGTTGAGGGTCTTACCAGAGACTTACATGCCCTCTCCTTTACATCCTTACTACAACCCCTCAATACCCTCATAACCATGTGCAGAGATCTGTATCCCTTATTTGCAATCATATTTTTGTGATTACCCCAATGAAGATCTTTCCTTATATTAACGCCTAGGTACTTACAATGATCCCCAAAAGAAACTTTCACCCCATCAACGCAGTAATTAAATCTGAGAGGACTTTTCCTATTTGTGAAACTCACAACCTGACTTTTAACCCCATTTTATCATAATACTATTGCCTACTGTCTATCTCACAACTTTATCGAGGTCATTTTGCAGTTGCTCACAATCTTGTAACTTATTTATTTCTCGGTACAGAACATCATCATCTGCAAAAAGCCTTATCTCCGATTCCACTCCTTTACTCATATCATTGATATATATATATATATATAAGAAAACATAAATCTCCGGTAATACTGCTTTGAGGAAACCCCATCTTAATTATTACAGGGTCACATAAAGCTTCGCCTACTCTAATTCTCTGAGTTCTATTTTCTACAAATATTGCCACCCATTCAGTCACTCTTTTGTCTAGTCCATTTGCACTCATTTTTGGCAGTAGTCTCCCATGATCTACCGTACAAAATGCCTTAGTTAGGTTAATCGCCATACAGTCCATTTGACCTCCTGAATACAGGATATCTGCTATATCTTGCTGAAATCCTACAAGTTGAGCTTCAGTGAAATAACCTTTCGAAACAGTTATTTATTTCGCAAACTTGTCTAATATAACCAGAAAGAATGCTTTCCCAAAGAGTACATGCAATGTATGTCAAACTGACTGGCCTGTAATTTTCAGCTTTGTGCCTATCACCCTCTCCTTTATACACTGGGGCTACTATAGCAACTCACCGTTCATTAAATTTGGTATAGCTCCTGCATGCAAACAATAATCAAATAAGTACTTCAGATATGGTACTACTGTATATCCTAACCCATTGTCTTTAGTATATCCCGGGAAACCTTACAAATTCCAACTGTTTTCCTAGTTTTTAACTTTTGTATCTTACTGCAAATGTCATGGTTATCATACGTAAATTTTAATACTTCTTTAGTATTAGTCACCTCCTCTATCTGGACATTATCGTTGTAACCAACAATCTTTACATACTGCTAACTGAATACTTCTGCCTTTTGAAGATCCTCGCATACACACTCCCCTTATTCATTAATGATTCCAGGAATATCCTTCTTGGAACCTGTTTCTGCTTTAAAGTACCTATACATACCCTTCCATTTTTCACTAAAATGTGAACGACCGCCAATTATGCTTGTCATTATGTTATCCTTAGCTGGCCTTTCTTTTTGCTAGTGGCTTTACGTCGCACCGACACAGATAGGTCTTATGGCGACGAAGGGATAGCAAAGGGTTAGAAGTGGGAAGGAAGCGGCCGTAGCCTTAATTAAGGTACAGTCCCAGCATTTGGCTGGTGTGTACATGGGAAACCACGGAAAACCATCTTCAGGGCTGCCGACAGTGGGGTTCGAACCCACTATCTCCCGGATGCAAGCTCACAGCTGCGTGCCCCTAACCGCACGGCCAACTCGTCCGGTGATGGATTTTTTGGTAGATTCTATTTTCTAGTATGTTCCTTCAATTCCTTCTTACTTCCACAGCCATTTCCAGCTCTATTTCTTTCCAACCTGCACCTCCTTCTCAGTCTCTGTACTTCGCTGCTCCAATATAGTGGATCTTCACCATTCCTTACCACCTTTAAAGGTACAAACCTGTTTTCACATTCTTCAAGAATCCCAATGTTTGTTTACATTTTTATTTACCGTTTTTCACCGATCAGAGTTACTTTTTAAAAACTCCCTCATGCCTGTTTTATCAGTTACATGGTACTACCTAATAGCCCTAATTTTAAGACCTTCCTTTCTATCACACTTTTTTTGTTAGTGGCTTTACGTCGCACCGACACAGATAGGTCTTATGGCGACGATGGGATAGGAAAGGCCTAGGAGTTGGAAGGAAGCGGCCGTGGCCTTAAGGTACAGCCTGGTGTGAAAATGGGAAACCACGGAAAACCATCTTCAGGGCTGCCGACAGTGAGATTCGAACCCGCTATCTCCCGGATGTAAGCTCACAGCTGCGCGACCCTAACTGCACGGCCAGCTCGCCCGGTTCATTTATTTTTAACTACGACCAAAACAGCTTCGTGATCACTAAATACCATCTATTACTTCGGTTTCTCTATAGAGCTCATCTGGTTTTACCAGCACCATATCCAGAATATTCTTCCCTCTATAGCTCACTCCATGTTAAGGAAACAGAATTGCTCTTATGACAACAGGGTTGCCGTATCGAACGGCTCTGCTCAACACCATCATGGGTAAACGGCGGCACATAAATTTGTGAAATTCAGTATTTAAGTTCAAGATTAAAAGCGGAAGAAACTAAGCTGCAAATTATTTTTATGAACAAAAGCGGTCGGGGGGTTTACAAGGACTATTTTATGTTTGCACAGAATCAGACGTAAACCACGGCACATAAAAACCTCAGCATTGAACTGCAAGGCATATTGGGGGAGAAAATAGAAAAATATTTTTATGGGCTCGAGGGATGAGGGATGCATTTCATTGCATTTAGTAAATTTCTCCAGGCTACGTGGGGTACTACTGTGCTTCCGTATCGCTCAAAACACAATAGTAAAAATGAAATGCGGTCGTGAAAAAGGTTGTAATATTGAAATGTGTTTAAGAAAGAACAGCTAGAAAACAAAACCAAGCTCAAATAAAACACACGGCAATTTTTTTATCAGTACAAGTTATGCCATGACGTATCACTGCACACCACAACCCCCAAATCTTCAGAACAACTTCTGTAGAGTACGAAAATAATATAAGACACACACAAATACTAGGTAATATAGAACCAACTCTCACTCAACACAAGACAAGTACGCACTGATTTAAAGCCTAAACAAACACGCAATAAATAAATACTGTAGATGACTTCACTACAGAACTGGGCTGCCGGCGGTTCACAGAGTGAGGGACTACATGATGCTTGTACCAGAGCAACACAGAAGGAAAATGAAGGAAGAAAACGAAGCGATGGCTGTTCCTGCCATTGTGCTTCCTCCCTGCGAATATATATTCATGAAAAAATAAAATGTTATGTAGTTATTTTAATAACACACCGGCATAAATGCCTCATACTTTTTATCTGTCTTTCATAATACATTACAAAGTACAGTAAAATATCCCTTAATCAGAAGGAATTATCGGTGTGTGTTCACTCCTTGTAGATCTATGATGGCAATACTGTTTTCTTAACGTGGAATGAGCTATAGTTGGTTCCATCACTTTCTGAATCAGTTTTCCTTCCCATATTAACTTATTTGCCATTTGTCGGCCATGCTTCCTGCCGTTCGCATTACCTGCCCAATTTACATTTGGTAAATTGATCACTCGCTACAATCACGTTCCGTTCTGTATCGTTTCGTATATAGCTGATCATCTTATTAAATAATTCTGAATCAGCGTCAGCGCTGCCCTTCCCGGTCTGTACACTCCAAAGCCATCAAGTTGCTTATTATCTTTAGAGATGAGCCTTACACCTAGAATTTCGTGTTTGACATCTTTAGCTTTTTCGTAGCTTACACATTCTTCTTTCACCAAGTTCGATAGCTGCAGTCGCTTAAGTGTGACCAGTATCCAATATTCGGGAGTTAGTGGGTTCGAACCCCACTGTCGGCAGCCCTGAAGATGGTTTTCCGTGGTTTCCCATTTTCACACCATGAAAATGCTGGAGCTGTACCTTAATTAAGGCCAAGGCCGCTTCCTTCCAACTCCTATCCCTTTCCTGTTCCATCGTCGTCATAAGACCTATCAGTGTCGGTGCGACGTAAAGCAACTTGAAAAAATTCTTCTTTCACCAGAATGAATTCTTCCCTCCTACGATTCCTATCCTATCTCTACGATACACACTCCAGTTCCGTGATAATATTTCTGCATCTATTATATCATTTCTCAGCGATGATTCAACTCCTATTACAATATCTGGTAAGTGTATATCTATTACATTTCTTAATTCTATTCCTTTCTTTACAGTACTTCTCCAGCTCAGCACTAGCATTTTTGTCATCCCTACTTGACTTCCAGATCCCTGTACCCTTATCACCGTTCTCTAGACCACCCCGTTTTCCCCGAATGTACCTCCCTATAACCCTTCTAAACAAATTTCCTAACTTACAGTGTACGAATCTCTGGGGTTTAGGTGAAGGCCATCTGAGCGCAGATCCCTATCTGCTACCCACCTATTAGGATCTAGAAATGTCACTCCCAGTTTCCCATCATATTAAATCATTTTGTATTTTGTTACAAATACCACCGGGAACAATAACATTCTA